>NC_134362.1:165121199-165248699 GCF_048569485.1 Anomaloglossus baeobatrachus
AGGGCAACAGGAGCACTGTGCTGGAGGGCAGATAGGAGCACTGTGCTGGAGGGTAGACAGGAGCACTGTGCTGGAGGGCAGACAGGAGCACTGTGCTGGAGGGTAGACAGGAGCACTGTGCTGGAGGGCAGACAGGAGCACTGTGCTGGAGGGGCAGACAGGAGCACTGTGCTGGAGGGGCAGACAGGAGCACTGTGCTGGAGGGCAGATAGGAGCACTGTGCTGGAGGGCAGATAGGAGCACTGTGCTGGAGGGCAAGGACAGGAGCACTGTGCTGGAGGGGCAGACAGGAGCACTGTGCTGGAGGGCAGATAGGAGCACTGTGCTGGAGGGGCAGACAGGAGCACTGTGCTGGAGGGCAGATAGGAGCACTGTGCTGGAGGGGCAGACAGGAGCACTGTGCTGGGGGGCAGACAGGAGCACTGTGCTGGAGGGCAGATAGGAGCACTGTGCTGGAGGGCAGACAGGAACACTGTGCTGGAGGGCAGATAGGAGCACTGTGCTGGAGGGCAGACAGGAGCACTGTGCTGGAGGGCAGATAGGAGCACTGTGCTGGAGGGTTAGACATGAGCACTGTGCTGGAGGGCAGATAGGAGCACTGTGCTGGAGGGGCAGATAGGAGCACTGTGCTGGAGGCAGATAGGAGCACTGTGCTGGAGGGGCAGACAGGGAGCACTGTGCTGGAGGGTAGACAGGAGCACTGTGCTGGAGGGCAGACAGGAGCACTGTGCTGGAGGGTAGACAGGAGCACTGTGCTGGAGGGCAGACAGGAGCACTGTGCTGGAGGGTAGACAGGAGCACTGTGCTGGAGGGCAGACAGGAGCACTGTGCTGGAGGGGCAGATAGGAGCACTGTGCTGGAGGGCAGACAGGAGCACTGTGCTGGAGGGCAGACAGGAGCACTGTGCTGGAGGGCAGATAGGAGCACTGTGCTGGAGGGTAGACAGGAGCACTGTGCTGGAGGGCAGACAGGAGCACTGTGCTGGAGGGTAGACAGGAGCACTGTGCTGGAGGGCAGACAGGAGCACTGTGCTGGAGGGGCAGACAGGAGCACTGTGCTGGAGGGGCAGACAGGAGCACTGTGCTGGAGGGCAGATAGGAGCACTGTGCTGGAGGGCAGATAGGAGCACTGTGCTGGAGGGCAGACAGGAGCACTGTGCTGGAGGGGCAGACAGGAGCACTGTGCTGGAGGGCAGATAGGAGCACTGTGCTGGAGGGGCAGACAGGAGCACTGTGCTGGAGGGCAGATAGGAGCACTGTGCTGGAGGGGCAGACAGGAGCACTGTGCTGGAGGGGCAGACAGGAGCACTGTGCTGGAGGGCAGATAGGAGCACTGTGCTGGAGGGCAGACAGGAACACTGTGCTGGAGGGCAGATAGGAGCACTGTGCTGGAGGGCAGACAGGAGCACTGTGCTGGAGGGCAGATAGGAGCACTGTGCTGGAGGGTAGACATGAGCACTGTGCTGGAGGGCAGATAGGAGCACTGTGCTGGAGGGGCAGATAGGAGCACTGTGCTGGAGGGCAGATAGGAGCACTGTGCTGGAGGGGCAGATAGGAGCACTGTGCTGGAGGGGCAGACAGGAGCACTGTGCTGGAGGGGCAGACAGGAGCACTGTGCTGGAGGGGCAGACAGGAGCACTGTGCTGGAGGGCAGATAGGAGCACTGTGCTGGAGGGGCAGATAGGAGCACTGTGCTGGAGGGTAGACATGAGCACTGTGCTGGAGGGCAGATAGGAGCACTGTGCTGGAGGGCAGACAGGAGCACTGTGCTGGAGGGGCAGACAGGAGCACTGTGCTGGAGGGGCAGATAGGAGCACTGTGCTGGAGGGGCAGACAGGAGCACTGTGCTGGAGGGGCAGACAGGAGCACTGTGCTGGAGGGGCAGACAGGAGCACTGTGCTGGAGGGCAGATAGGAGCACTGTGCTGGAGGGCAGATAGGAGCACTGTGCTGGAGGGCAGACAGGAGCACTGTGCTGGAGGGGCAGACAGGAGCACTGTGCTGGAGGGGCAGATAGGAGCACTGTGCTGGAGGGGCAGACAGGAGCACTGTGCTGGAGGGGCAGACAGGAGCACTGTGCTGGAGGGCAGATAGGAGCACTGTGCTGGAGGGCAGACAGGAACACTGTGCTGGAGGGCGAATAGGAGCACTGTGCTGGAGGGCAGGACAGGAGCACTGTGCTGGAGGGCAGATAGGAGCACTGTGCTGGAGGGTAGACATGAGCACTGTGCTGGAGGGCAGATAGGAGCACTGTGCTGGAGGGCAGATAGGAGCACTGTGCTGGAGGGCAGATAGGAGCACTGTGCTGGAGGGCACAGAGGAGCACTGTGCTGGAGGGGCAGACAGGAGCACTGTGCTGGAGGGGCAGACAGGAGCACTGTGCTGGAGGGGCAGACAGGAGCACTGTGCTGGAGGGGCAGATAGGAGCACTGTGCTGGAGGGGCAGATAGGAGCACTGTGCTGGAGGGGCAGACAGGAGCACTGTGCTGGAGGGGCAGATAGGAGCACTGTGCTGGAGGGGCAGACAGGAGCACTGTGCTGGAGGGCAGACAGGAGCACTGTGCTGGAGGGCAGACAGGAGCACTGTGCTGGAGGGGCAGATAGGAGCACTGTGCTGGAGGGGTAGACATGAGCTCTGTGCTGGAGGGCAGATAGGAGCACTGTGCTGGAGGGTAGACATGAGCACTGTGCTGGAGGGGCAGATAGGAGCACTGTGCTGGAGGGTAGACATGAGCACTGTGCTGGAGGGGCAGATAGGAGCACTGTGCTGGAGGGTAGACATGAGCACTGTGCTGGAGGGGCAGACAGGGAGCACTGTGCTGGAGGGCAGATAGGAGCACTGTGCTGGAGGGGCAGACAGGAGCACTGTGCTGGAGGGCAGATAGGAGCACTGTGCTGGAGGGGGCAGACAGGAGCACTGTGCTGGAGGGGTAGACATGAGCACTGTGCTGGAGGGGCAGACAGGAGCACTGTGCTGGGAGGGGCAGATAGGAGCACTGTGCTGGAGGGGCAGATAGGAGCACTGTGCTGGAGGGCAGACAGGAGCACTGTGCTGGAGGGGCAGATAGGAGCACTGTGCTGGAGGGGTAGACATGAGCACTGTGCTGGAGGGCAGATAGGAGCACTGTGCTGGAGGGCAGATAGGAGCACTGTGCTGGGAGGGCAGATAGGAGCACTGTGCTGGAGGGGCAGATAGGAGCACTGTGCTGGAGGGGCAGACAGGAGCACTGTGCTGGAGGGGCAGACAGGAGCACTGTGCTGGAGGGGCAGACAGGAGCACTGTGCTGGAGGGCAGATAGGAGCACTGTGCTGGAGGGGCAGATAGGGCACTGTGCTGGAGGGGCAGACAGGAGCACTGTGCTGGAGGGGCAGATAGGAGCACTGTGCTGGAGGGGCAGACAGGAGCACTGTGCTGGAGGGCAGATAGGAGCACTGTGCTGGAGGGCAGACAGGAGCACTGTGCTGGAGGGGCAGATAGGAGCACTGTGCTGGAGGGTAGACATGAGCACTGTGCTGGAGGGGCAGATAGGAGCACTGTGCTGGAGGGTAGACATGAGCACTGTGCTGGAGGGGCAGACAGGAGCACTGTGCTGGAGGGCAGATAGGAGCACTGTGCTGGAGGGGCAGACAGGAGCACTGTGCTGGAGGGCAGATAGGAGCACTGTGCTGGAGGGGCAGACAGGAGCACTGTGCTGGAGGGGTAGACATGAGCACTGTGCTGGAGGGGCAGACAGGAGCACTGTGCTGGAGGGCAGATAGGAGCACTGTGCTGGAGGGGCAGACAGGAGCACTGTGCTGGAGGGCAGATAGGAGCACTGTGCTGGAGGGGCAGGACAGGAGCACTGTGCTGGAGGGCAGATAGGAGCACTGTGCTGGAGGGCAGATAGGAGCACTGTGCTGGAGGGCAGATAGGAGCACTGTGCTGGAGGGCAGATAGGAGCACTGTGCTGGAGGGCAGATAGGAGCACTGTGCTGGAGGGTAGACATGAGCACTGTGCTGGAGGGGCAGACAGGAGCACTGTGCTGGAGGGGCAGATAGGAGCACTGTGCTGGAGGGGGCAGACAGGAGCACTGTGCTGGAGGGGCAGACAGGAGCACTGTGCTGGAGGGGCAGGATAGGAGCACTGTGCTGGAGGGCAGACAGGAGCACTGTGCTGGAGGGCAGATAGGAGCCACTGTGCTGGAGGGCAGACAGGAGCACTGTGCTGGAGGGCAGACAGGAGCACTGTGCTGGAGGGGCAGATAGGAGCACTGTGCTGGAGGGTAGACATGAGCACTGTGCTGGAGGGCAGATAGGAGCACTGGTGCTGGAGGGCAGATAGGAGCACTGTGCTGGAGGGCAGATAGGAGCACTGTGCTGGAGGGGCAGATAGGAGCACTGTGCTGGAGGGGCAGACAGGAGCACTGTGCTGGAGGGGCAGACAGGAGCACTGTGCTGGAGGGGCAGACAGGAGCACTGTGCTGGAGGGCAGATAGGAGCACTGTGCTGGAGGGGCAGATAGGAGCACTGTGCTGGAGGGGCAGACAGGAGCACTGTGCTGGAGGGGCAGATAGGAGCACTGTGCTGGAGGGGCAGACAGGAGCACTGTGCTGGAGGGGCAGATAGGAGCACTGTGCTGGAGGGCAGACAGGAGCACTGTGCTGGAGGGGCAGATAGGAGCACTGTGCTGGAGGGTAGACAGGAGCACTGTGCTGGAGGGCAGATAGGAGCACTGTGCTGGAGGGTAGACATGAGCACTGTGCTGGAGGGGCAGATAGGAGCACTGTGCTGGAGGGTAGACATGAGCACTGTGCTGGAGGGGCAGATAGGAGCACTGTGCTGGAGGGTAGACATGAGCACTGTGCTGGAGGGGCAGACAGGAGCACTGTGCTGGAGGGCAGATAGGAGCACTGTGCTGGAGGGGCAGACAGGAGCACTGTGCTGGAGGGCAGATAGGAGCACTGTGCTGGAGGGGCAGACAGGAGCACTGTGCTGGAGGGTAGACATGAGCACTGTGCTGGAGGGGCAGACAGGAGCACTGTGCTGGAGGGCAGATAGGAGCACTGTGCTGGAGGGGCAGACAGGAGCACTGTGCTGGAGGGCAGATAGGAGCACTGTGCTGGAGGGCAGATAGGAGCACTGTGCTGGAGGGCAGATAGGAGCACTGTGCTGGAGGGCAGATAGGAGCACTGTGCTGGAGGGTAGACATGAGCACTGTGCTGGAGGGGCAGATAGGAGCACTGTGCTGGAGGGCAGATAGGAGCACTGTGCTGGAGGGCAGATAGGAGCACTGTGCTGGAGGGCAGATAGGAGCACTGTGCTGGAGGGCAGATAGGAGCACTGTGCTGGAGGGTAGACATGAGCACTGTGCTGGAGGGGCAGATAGGAGCACTGTGCTGGAGGGCAGATAGGAGCACTGTGCTGGAGGGCAGACAGGAGCACTGTGCTGGAGGGCAGATAGGAGCACTGTGCTGGAGGGCAGACAGGAGCACTGTGCTGGAGGGCAGATAGGAGCACTGTGCTGGAGGGCAGATAGGAGCACTGTGCTGGAGGGCAGATAGGAGCACTGTGCTGGAGGGCAGATAGGAGCACTGTGCTGGAGGGCAGATAGGAGCACTGTGCTGGAGGGCAGATAGGAGCACTGTGCTCGAGGGGCAGACAGGAGCACTGTGCTGAAGGGCAGATAGGAGCACTGTGCTGGAGGGGCAGATAGGAGCACTGTGCTGGAGGGGCAGATAGGAGCACTGTGCTGGAGGGCAGATAGGAGCACTGTGCTGGAGGGGCAGATAGGAGCACTGTGCTGGAGGGGCAGATAGGAGCACTGTGCTGGAGGGGCAGATAGGAGCACTGCTGGAGGGGCAGATAGGAGCACTGTGCTGGAGAGGCAGATAGGAGCACTGTGCTGGAGGGCAGATAGGAGCACTGTGCTGGAGGGCAGATAGGAGCACTGTGCTGGAGGGCAGATAGGAGCACTGTGCTGGAGGGCAGATAGGAGCACTGTGCTGGAGGGGCAGATAGGAGCACTAAGCTGGAGGGCAGATAGGAGCACTGTGCTGGAGGGGCAGATAGGAGCAGTGTGCTGGAGGGGCAGATAGGAGCACTGTGCTGGAGGGGCAGATAGGAGCACTGTGCTGGAGGGCAGATAGGAGCACTGTGCTGGAGGGCAGATAGGAGCACTGTGCTGGAGGGCAGACAGGAGCGCTGAGCTGGAGAGCAGACAGGAGCGCTGATCTGGAGGGCAGACAGGAGCGCTGATCTGGAGGGCAGACAGGAACGGTGTGCTGCAGGGGCAGACAGGAGCGGTGTGCTGCAGGGGCAGACAGGAGCGGTGTGCTGCAGGGGCAGACAGGAGCGGTGTGCTGCAGGGGCAGACAGGAGCGGTGTGCTGCAGGGGCAGACAGGAGCGGTGTGCTGCAGGGGCAGACAGGAGCGGTGTGCTGCAGGGGCAGACAGGAGCGGTGTGCTGCAGGGGCAGACAGGAGCGGTGTGCTGCAGGGGCAGACAGGAGCACTGTGCTGCAGGGGCAGACAGGAGCACTGTGCTGGAGGGGCAGACAGGAGCACTGTGCTGGAGGGCAGATAGGAGCACTGTGCTGGAGGGGCAGATAGGAGCACTGTGCTGGAGGGCAGATAGGAGCACTGTGCTGGAGGGGCAGACAGGAGCACTGTGCTGGAGGGCAGACAGGAGCACTGTGCTGGAGGGCAGATAGGAGCACTGTGCTGGAGGGCAGATAGGAGCACTGTGCTGGAGGGCAGACAGGAGCGCTGAGCTGGAGGGCAGACAGGAGCGCTGAGCTGGAGGGCAGACAGGAGCGCTGATCTGGAGGGCAGACAGGAGCGGTGTGCTGCAGGGGCAGACAGGAGCGGTGTGCTGCAGGGGCAGACATGAGCGGTGTGCTGCAGGGGCAGACAGGAGCGGTGTGCTGCAGGGGCAGACAGGAGCGGTGTGCTGCAGGGGCAGACAGGAGCGGTGTGCTGCAGGGGCAGACAGGAGCGGTGTGCTGCAGGGGCAGACAGGAGCGGTGTGCTGCAGGGGCAGACAGGAGCGGTGTGCTGCAGGGGCAGACAGGAGCGGTGTGCTGCAGGGGCAGACAGGAGCGGTGTGCTGCAGGGGCAGACAGGAGCACTGTGCTGCAGGGGCAGACAGGAGCACTGTGCTGGAGGGGCAGACAGGAGCACTGTGCTGGAGGGCAAATAGGAGCTCTGTGCTGGAGGGCAGACAGGAGCTCTGTGCTGGAGGGCAGACTGGAGCACTGTGCTCGAGGGCAGACTGGAGCACTGTACTGGAGGGGCAGACAGGAGCACTGTGCTGGAGGGGCAGACAGGAGCACTGTGCTGGAGGGCAGACAGGAGCACTGTGCTGGAGGGGCAGACAGGAGCACTGTGCTGGAGGGGAAGATAGGAGCACTGTGCTGGAGGGGCAGACAGGAGCACTGTGCTGGGGGGCAGACAGAAGCGCTGAGCTGGAGGGGCAGACTGGAGCACTGTGCTGGAGGGCAGACTGGAGCACTGTGCTGGAGGGCAGACTGGAGCACTGTGCTTGAGGGCAGACTGGAGCACTGTGCTGGAGGGCAGACTGGAGCACTGTGCTGGGGGGCAGATAGGAGCACTGTGCTGGAGGGCAGACAGGAGCACTGTGCTGGAGGGGCAGATAGGAGCACTGTGCTGGAGGGCAGACAGGAGCACTGTACTGGAGGGCAGATAGGAGCACTGTGCTGGAGGGCAGACAGGAGGACTGTGCTGGAGGGGCAGATAGGAGCACTGTGCTGGAGGGCAGACAGGAGCACTGTGCTGGAGGGCAGACAGGAGCACTGTGCTGGAGGGCAGACATGAGCACTGTGCTGGAGGGGCAAATAGAAGCACTGTGCTGGAGGGGCAGATAGGAGCGCTGTGCTGGAGGGCAGACAGGAGCGCTGTGCTGGAGGGGCAGATAGGAGCGCTGTGCTGGAGGGCAGACAGGAGCACTGTGCTGGAGGGCAGATAGGAGCACTGTGCTGGAGGGCAGACAGGAGCACTGTGCTGGAGGGGCAGATAGGAGCACTGTGCTTGAGGGCAGACATGAGCACTGTACTGGAGGGGCAAATAGAAGCACTGTGCTGGAGGGGCAGATAGGAGCGCTGTGCTGGAGGGCAGACAGGAGCGCTGTGCTGGAGGGGCAGATAGGAGCGCTGTGTTGGAGGGCAGACAGGAGCACTGTGCTGGAGGGCAGATAGGAGCACTGTGCTGGAGGGCAGACAGGAGCACTGTGCTGGAGGGGCAGATAGGAGCACTGTGCTGGAGGGCAGACAGGAGCACTGTGTTGGAGGGGCAGATAGGAGCACTGTGCTGGAGGGCAGACAGGAACGCTGTGCTGGAGGGCAGATAGGAGCGCTGAGCTGGAGGGCAGACAGGAGCACTGTGCTGGAGGGCAAATAGGAGCACTGTGCTAGAGGGGCAGACAGGAGCTCTGTGCTGGAGGGCAGATAGGAGCACTGTGCTGGAGGGGCAGACTGGAATGCTGTGCTGGAGAGACAGACCGGAGCGCTGTGCTGGAGGAGCAGATAGGGGCGCTGTGCTGGAGGGGCAGATAGGACTGCTGTGCTGGAGGGCAGATTGGAGCGCTGTGCCGGAGGGGCAGGCAGGAGTGCTGTGCTGGAGGGGCATACAGGAGTGCTGTGCTGGAGGGGCAGATAGGAGCGCTGTGCTGGAGGGCAGATAGGAGCGCTGTGCTGGAGGGCAGACAGGAGCGCTGTGCTGGAGGGGCAGACAGGAGCGCTGTGCTGGAGGGGCAGACAGGAGCGCTGTGCTGGAGGGGCAGACAGGAGCGCTGTGCTGGAGGGGCAGACAGGAGCGCTGTGCTGGAGGGGCAGACTGGAGGGCTGTGCTGGAGGGCAGACAGGAGCGCTGTGCTGGAGGGCAGACAGGAGCACTGTGCTGGAGGGGCAGATAGGAGCACTGTGCTGGAGGGCAGACAGGAGCTCTGTGCTGGAGGGCAGATAGGAGCGCTGTGCTGGAGGGGCAGATAGCACTGTACTGGAGGGGCAGATAGGAGCTCTGTGCTGGAGGGCAGATAGGAGCGCTGTGCTGGAGGGGCAGATAGGAGCGCTGTGCTGGAGGGCAGATACGAGCGCTGTGCTGGAGGGCAGACAGGAGCGCTGAGCTGGAGGGCAGACAGGAGCGCTGAGCTGGAGGGCAGACAGGAGCGCTGATCTGGAGGGCAGACAGGAGCGCTGATCTGGAGGGCAGACAGGAGCGCTGATCTGGAGGGCAGACAGGAGCGCTGAGCTGGAGGGCAGACAGTAGCACTGTGCTGGAGGGCAGACAGTAGCACTGTGCTGGAGGGCAGACAGTAGCACTGTGCTGGAGGGCAGACAGGAGCACTGTGCTGGAGGGCAGACAGGAGCACTGTGCTGGAGGGCAGACAGGAGCACTGTGCTGGAGGGCAGACAGGAGCACTGTGCTGGAGGGCAGATAGGAGCACTGTGCTGGAGGGCAGACAGGAGCACTGTGCTGGAGGGCAGACAGGAGCACTGTGCTGGAGGGCAGACAGGAACGCTGATCTGGAGGGCAGATAGGAGCGCTGATCTGGAGGGCAGACAGGAGCGCTGATCTGGAGGGCAGACAGGAGTGCTGATCTGGAGGGCAGACAGGAGCGCTGAGCTGGAGGGCAGACAGTAGCACTGTGCTGGAGGGCAGACAGTAGCACTGTGCTGGAGGGCAGACAGGAGCACTGTGCTGGAGGGCAGACAGGAGCACTGTGCTGGAGGGCAGACAGGAGCACTGTGCTGGAGGGCAGACAGGAGCACTGTGCTGGAGGGCAGACAGGAGCACTGTGCTGGAGGGCAGATAGGAGCACTGTGCTGGAGGGCAGACAGGAGCACTGTGCTGGAGGGCAGACAGGAGCACTGTGCTGGAGGGCAGACAGGAGCACTGTGCTGGAGGGGCAAATAGGAGCACTGTGCTGGAGGGGCAGACAGGAGCACTGTGCTGGAGGGGCAAATAGGAGCACTGTGCTGGAGGGGCAGATAGGAGCGCTGTGCTGGAGGGCAGACAGGAGCGCTGTGCTGGAGGGGCAGATAGGAGCACTGTGCTGGAGGGCAGACAGGAGCACTGTGCTGGAGGGCAGATAGGAGCACTGTGCTGGAGGGCAGACAGGAGCACTGTGCTGGAGGGGCAGGTAGGAGCACTGTGCTGGAGGACAGACAGGAGCACTGTGCTGGAGGGGCAGATAGGAGCACTGTGCTGGAGGGCAGACAGGAACGCTGTGCTGGAGGGCAGATAGGAGCGCTGAGCTGGAGGGCAGACAGGAGTACTGTGCTGAAGGGCAAATAGGAGCACTGTGCTGGAGGGGCAGACAGGAGCTCTGTGCTGGAGGGCAGATAGGAGCACTGTGCTGGAGGGGCAGACTGGAATGCTGTGCTGGAGAGACAGACCGGAGCGCTGTGCTGGAGGAACAGATAGGGGCGCTGTGCTGGAGGGGCAGATAGGACTGCTGTGCTGGAGGGCAGATTGGAGCGCTGTGCCGGAGGGGCAGGCAGGAGTGCTGTGCTGAAGGGGCATACAGGAGTGCTGTGCTGGAGGGGCAGATAGGAGCGCTGTCCTGGAGGGCAGATAGGAGCACTGTGCTGGAGGGCAGACAGGAGCACTGTGCTGGAGGGCAGACAGGAGCACTGTGCTGGAGGGGCAAATAGGAGCACTGTGCTGGAGGGGCAAATAGGAGCACTGTGCTGGAGGGGCAGACAGGAGCACTGTGCTGGAGGGGCAAATAGGAGCACTGTGCTGGAGGGGCAGATAGGAGCGCTGTGCTGGAGGGCAGACAGGAGCGCTGTGCTGGAGGGGCAGATAGGAGCGCTGTGCTGGAGGGCAGACAGGAGCACTGTGCTGGAGGGCAGATAGGAGCACTGTGCTGGAGGGCAGACAGGAGCACTGTGCTGGAGGGGCAGGTAGGAGCACTGTGCTGGAGGACAGACAGGAGCACTGTGCTGGAGGGGCAGATAGGAGCACTGTGCTGGAGGGCAGACAGGAACGCTGTGCTGGAGGGCAGATAGGAGCGCTGAGCTGGAGGGCAGACAGGAGTACTGTGCTGAAGGGCAAATAGGAGCACTGTGCTGGAGGGGCAGACAGGAGCTCTGTGCAGGAGGGCAGATAGGAGCACTGTGCTGGAGGGGCAGACTGGAATGCTGTGCTGGAGAGACAGACCGGAGCGCTGTGCTGGAGGAACAGATAGGGGCGCTGTGCTGGAGGGGCAGATAGGACTGCTGTGCTGGAGGGCAGATTGGAGCGCTGTGCCGGAGGGGCAGGCAGGAGTGCTGTGCTGAAGGGGCATACAGGAGTGCTGTGCTGGAGGGGCAGATAGGAGCGCTGTCCTGGAGGGCAGATAGGAGCGCTGTGCTGGAGGGCAGACAGGAGCGCTGTGCTGGAGGGGCAGACAGGAGCGCTGTGCTGGAGGGGCAGACAGGAGCGCTGTGCTGGAGGGGCAGACAGGAGCGCTGTGCTGGAGGGGCAGACAGGAGCGCTGTGCTGGAGGGCAGATAGGAGCACTGTGCTGGAGGGGCAGACTGGAAGGCTGTGCTGGAGAGACAGACCGGAGCGCTGTGCTGGAGGAACAGATAGGGGCGCTGTGCTGGAGGGGCAGATAGGACTGCTGTGCTGGAGGGCAGATTGGAGCGCTGTGCCGGAGGGGCAGGCAGGAGTGCTGTGCTGAAGGGGCATACAGGAGTGCTGTGCTGGAGGGGCAGATAGGAGCGCTGTCCTGGAGGGCAGATAGGAGCGCTGTGCTGGAGGGCAGACAGGAGCGCTGTGCTGGAGGGGCAGACAGGAGCGCTGTGCTGGAGGGGCAGACAGGAGCGCTGTGCTGGAGGGGCAGACAGGAGCGCTGTGCTGGAGGGTCAGACAGGAGCGCTGTGCTGGAGGGGCAGACAGGAGGGCTGTGCTGGAGGGGCAGACAGGAGCACTTTGCTGGAGGGCAGACAGGAGCGCTGTGCTGGAGGAGCAGACAGGAGCACTGTGCTGGAGGGGCAGACGGGAGCAGGTGTGCTGCCCCTGGAGCAGACAAACTGCTCGGATCCGGGGTTGCCGTGGCTCGAGGGTCTCCGGACCCGGGGCTTGCAGCCACTTCAAATGTAAAAGGGGGATTATTTACAAGGGATAGTTCATGACGCCACCTGTGGTTCGCGGTAAGGGGAGTACCGCCGCTGCCGATGGGAGTACCCAGGGGAGATGGAGTGGGGCAGCCAGGTGGTGATCCCTCCACGGGTAGGGGAAGACCCCGGGACTCTGGAGATAGGTGGCGGATAGCGTTGTGCAGGTTATGTGGGCAGGCAGGACGCAGGGAGGGCAGTGTACTCACTCAGGCTGTGAATATGTTGGTGCAATCATTAAGCAGACTCTAACACAGAAGTAAACCAAGTCTCTGGGTGTCGCTTCCACTCGGGGGGTCTTGTCCGGGTGTCTGTTCCCACTGGTACTGCTTAGTGGTCCGGAGCCTGCCTCCATGCACAATTGTGTAGATGTTCCTAAGTGACGCCTTGGCCTGAAGCTCTCAGGGTCCCGCTCCCTATGTTAAAATAGTGGAGTTGTGCTCTCGATGGCTGACACTTGGGATTTCAGTGGGCCGCATAAGCTGGAAAGCCCTATCCCCCTCGTTGTGTTGGTGCCTTCGATCTCTGAGCTCTTGGGGAACATTCATAAAGAAACTATCCTCCACAGGTGAGTTATCAGGTTGCGTGAAGCTACTCCCTGATCTAGGGTCCAGAACCCTGCCGTGCTTGGTACCTGTCCGGTTACTGGACTTTCCAGTGCCGACCGTTCTCCAAATCTAAATCAGTGCACCATTTTCCAATAACCTGCGACCGAGTCTCCGACTCCTCCGGTCCCAGACCACCATCTGCGACCCAACCAAGGTCACAAAGGGAGCTACAACTCCCTCAGCTCCTCACTCTCTGAGGGCTACTACTCAGCTGACGTCCTCCCTCCCACCAGTCTGCCTGACCCCTATGTGGGTGGCTCTTTTCCAGCTAGACCCACTGGTGTGCCTGACAGGGTGTGGTGTAGGGTGTGGTTAGGATTTGAGTGCTGATGGAAGCAATACCAGTGTGTAGGAACCCAGAACCATGTAGGGTGAGTTCTGCACCATAAAAGACGGGTGTAGTTCCCTGTGACACCCTGCTAGAGACAGGGGCATCACACAGACACTGGAGGGGTAGACAGGTGCGCTGTGCTGCAGACACTGGAGGGGCAGACAGGTGCGCTGTGCTGCAGACACTGGAGGGACAGACAGGAGCGCTGTGCTGCAGACACTGGAGGGGCAGACAGGTGCGCTGTGCTGCAGACACTGGAGGGGCAGACAGGAGCGCTGTGCTGCAGACACTGGAGGGGCAGATAGGAGCGCTGTGCTGCAGACACTGGAGGGGCAGACAGGAGCGCTGTGCTGCAGACACTGGAAGGGCAGACAGGTGCGCTGTGCTGCAGACACTGGAGGGGCAGACAGGTGCGCTGTGCTGCAGACACTGGAGGGGCAGACAGGAGCGCTGTGCTGCAGACACTGGAGGGGCAGATAGCGCTGTGCTGCAGACACTGGAGGGGCAGACAGTAGCGCTGTGCTGCAGACACTGGAGGGGCAGACAGGAGCGCTGTGCTGCAGACACTGGAGGGGCAGACAGGAGCGCTGTGCTGCAGACACTGGAGGGGCAGACAGGAGCGCTGTGCTGCAGACACTGGAGGGGCAGACAGGAGCGCTGTGCTGCAGACACTGGAGGGGCAGACAGGAGGGAGAGAGTCTAATCTATCAAAATATTAAGAAAATTAATCCAATCAGTAAAGGGTATAACAATAAAAAAAAATAAAAACGTCAGCATTTCGTTTTCTTTGGTCACTGCAGCATAGAAATAAAATGCAACAAGAGGCGATCAAAACATTGTATGTGCCAAAATGGTATCAGTAAATACCTCAGCTCAGATTGCAAAAAAAAAAGCCCTCACACAGCACCAGATCCCGAAAAGTGAAAACGTTACAGGTCTCGAAAAGCTGCGATAAGTGAAAGGTATTTTTTAAATATCAAAAAAACTATGCATGTTAGGTATCTGCATAATTGTACTGAACGGAATAATCATCTTGCGAGATCGTTTTTACCAAAAAGTGAACATGGTAAATAAAAAAACTCAAAAAACCATTGTGGAATTGCACTTTTTGTAATTTCAATGCACTTGAAATGTTCATTCTGTTATCCAGTACATTATGTGGTAGATTGAATGGTTTGATTCAAAAGTACAACTCGTCCCGCAAAACAACAAGCCTTTTTTACGGCTATGTGGATGGGAAAATAAAAGGTTTTGGCTTTGGAAATAGGGGAGAAAAACAAAAATGGGAAATGGCCCCAGGGTAAAAGGGTTAACATCCTTGTAATAGCCATATACTAGCAGCAGGAGAGCTCCCTGCAGGCTTCATTCTTCAGATGTTCATGATCGTGTTACTAACAAACTACAAAATTAAGGTACCGTCACACTAAGCGACGCTCCAGCGATCCCACCAGCAACCTGACCTGGCAGGGATCGCTGGAGCGTCGCTACACGGGTTGCTGGTGAGCTGTCACACAGGCAGATCTCACCAGCAATCAGTGACCAGCCCCCAGCCAGCAGCGACGCGTGGAAGCGATGCTGCGCTTGGTAACTAAGGTAAACATCGGGTAACCAACCCGATATTTACCTTGGTTACCAGCGCACACCACTTAGCGCTGGCTCCCTGCACTCCTAGCCAGAGTACACATCGGGTTAATTACCCAATGTGTAGTCTGGCTATGTGTGCAGAGAGCAGGGAGCCGGCACTGACAGCGTGAGAGCGGCGGACGCTGGTAACGAAGGTAAATATCGGGTAACCAAGGACCGGGCTTCTTGGTTACCTGATATTTACATTGGTTACCAGCATCCGCAGAAGCCGGCTCCTGCTCACTGCACATTCAGTTGTTGCTCTGTCGCTGTCACACACAGCGATGTGTGCTTCACAGCGGGAGAGCAACAACTAAAAAATGGCCCAGGACATTCAGCAACAACCAGCGACCTCACAGCAGGGGCCAAGTTGTTGCTGGATGTCACACACAGCGACATCGCTAGCAACATCGCTGCTACGTCACAAAAGTCATGCCTCAGCAGCGATGTTGCTAGCGATGTTGCTTAGTGAGACGTGGCCTTTAGGCCTAAAACACACTTCCGCAAAAAAAAGTCCATGTGACACAGTCCGTTTTTCGGGTCCGTGTTCCGTTTTTTTGGGGCGTTTCTCCGGTACATATGGCATCCGTTTGATGGCGTATGCGAGCCGTGTGTACGTGTAAAATGTCGGTGTTTGTGTGTAAAATGCTCGTGTATGTGTACGTGGAATGTCCGTGTGGAATGTCCGTTTGTGTGTTGCACAATGTCGTTGATACATGTCGGCTGACAGCAGACAGAGTTGCGCGATGAGAATGAACTCGGGTGAACTTCAACCGACTTCATTGTCATGCCGCGGCTCTGTCTGTGCCACGTACTGATTAGCGGTCACCTGTGAAGGATTCACCAGTGACCGCTAATCCCCCCGAGTGACTGAAGTGAGCAGCCCTCTCTCATACTTACCGCTCCCCGATCACCAGCGCGGCGAGGAACAGCTGTGCAGAGAATACGCGGCAACAATTACTTTGAATATGCCGGCCGCTCATTAATCAATCTCGTATTCCCTGCTTTCCCCACCCACCGGCGCCTGTGATTGGTTGCAGTCAAACACGCCCCCACGCTGAGAGACCGCTGTCTCACTGCACCCAATCACAGCAGCCGGTGGGCATGTCTATACTGTGCAGTAAAATAAATAAATAATTTAAAAAAACGGCGTGCGGTCCCCCAATTTTAATACCAGCCAGATAAAGCCATACGGCTGAAGGCTGGTATTCTCAGGATGGGGAGCCGCACGTTATGGGGAGCCCCCCAGCCTAACAATATCAGTCAGCAGCCGCCCAGAATTGCCGCATACATTATATGCGACAGTTCTGGGACTGTACCCGGCTCTTCCCGATTTACCCTGGTGCGTTGGCAAATCGGGGTAATAAGGAGTTTTTGGCAGCCCATAGCTGCCAATAAGTCCTAGATTAATCATGTCAGGCGTCTCCCCGAGATGCCTTCCATGATTAATCTGTAAATTTCAGTAAATACCCGGCCCGTTTGGGCACCACCCGGACCCGAACCCGTTTCCTGGACTGGGGAAAAGGGGTGCGCACTATTGCTTAGCGGTGGCACCAAGGTTTAGGTTTGTTTGGGTGGGCAAAGGTGAAAAGGACCCGGTCCCGTCCTGTCCCGGTTAATAAAAGTTTTGCAACGTTTAAGTAATGTGCCTCCCGTTTAGGGAAGAAATCAAATATGCTTGAAAATGTAAATAATGTTATTATACTTGTAATGTTTATCTTTTTATCTTTTCCAGTTAAACAAAAATAAACCGGTGGTGGTCGGACAGCCCATGGACGGTCTGTGTTTAACCAAGGGGGGAATGTGACGCCCAGGCCCCTGCACCACACTAATCCCTCACAGGTACCAGCAGCCGACCTAAAACCTTAGTCACCCCCTCAGGGCTAGACAGACACACCAGGGGCGGAACCAGGCGGTTGTAAGACGCTCACCTAGGAGTCTAG
The DNA here is from genome assembly GCF_048569485.1 of Anomaloglossus baeobatrachus. NCBI lineage: Eukaryota > Metazoa > Chordata > Amphibia > Anura > Aromobatidae > Anomaloglossus > Anomaloglossus baeobatrachus. The sequence goes on from NC_134362.1 coordinate 165,137,801, forward strand.
ACAGCCTGGGGCGGGAAACAGTGTTCAGTCTAGTTTGAAGTTCAAGTTGGAGAGAGGTGTGGGCTGGAGCTGTGTGCAGCTCCAGCAGAGGAGAAACCCCAAATTGAACAGTGCTAGGGTTGGAGCCCTGGTACCTTTGGCTAAGTGGCAGACGGTGGTCTCCGTATGCAGGAGCCGGGAGGACGGCTCGGTGGAACCGTGGTGGACCGGAACAGGGTAGTGGCCCACCGGCACCGACCCGGGGAACCGAATCGGAAACCGGAGCACAAAAGGGGGCACTCAGACCCTGAAGCTGGGACCAGAAACAACTGGCATAAGCTAATTAACTGATTGAGGCCAGGACTAGAGGTCCTGTCCCACCCAAAGTCCCGATAGAAGACAACAGCCCAACAAGGGGGATAAAAGGTCACCGCCAAGGCTCAGAGATCCCACGGGCAAGTGTCTGCGGGCAAGGGCTCCTTAGGCCACATCCAGCTGGGAGCGGACTCCTGGAGTTTCAGACTCAGGTAGTCCACAGTCACACACAGAGTGCAGGAGAAAGACAGAGACCACCAGCCGGGTGGGGGACCAGAACGCAGCTGGCTGCGGGCACCGACCACCATCACCTTGGTTTACTAGAGACTTGTGTCCTTTCTTCTCAGCAGTGAGTACACCAGCACCCTGCGGTCGCCCACTTCCCTGCACCACAAGCTCCCCAACGGGTCCCGGGGCCACCATCCCTGCCTACGGAGATGTTAACAACTTGCTGCACAACATCTCTCCCGGGTGCCCCGTAACTGCAGCGGTGGTGTCGAACCTCACCACACACCGTGGGTGGCGTCACGAACTCTATACGGCTCAGCCCGTACATATACATCCTACATCCACCATCATCTACCTCTTTTTAGTTGAAGTGACCGCGAGACCCCCGGGTCCGGAGACCCTTGAGCCACCCACGGAAGGACCGGATCCGAGCAGCTCGGCTGCTGAGAGCGGGGCGGTACACAAGTTTTACACTGTTTGGCAAATACCTGCCCGGTGAGGACACCTTCACGGACTTCACCAAACCAAATAATCCTGGGGCATCAGCAGGAAACTAGGATCGGGGTTCGGGCACTTACCTCCCAGCAGGGTCCACACTGCTCTCCGTACGTAGAAGGAAACTGTACCCCAAAAGGGACAGTCAGGGTCTCCAAATGATCCACACTACGGGGACTCAATCTACAGAGAGTGCCGGGACAGAGCAACCTGGGTCACTACATTGGTACTGGTCCTCCTGGGACCTGAACCAGCAACCCATGGGTCCACAGTGAGTAGAAACTGTTAAAGACAACCTGGTGTGGTCTTCATTATTTCCCCACTACATCTCCCAGGCTCGGCCCTACCTGCGGAGGGCCTACCATCATAGCTGCCACAACCACCAGCCCTGGGAGTTCCTATGTTAAGCAGCGGCGGTTCTCCATCCCTATTCACAACCCGCAGGAGGCATCACATGACAAAAACTATTATCTCCCCTGTAAATACCACCCATTAACAAAAGGGGCCCAGAGCACAGGACCGGGCAACGGCCACCAGAGTGACATTGCCATTTGTTACCGCCTGGGACCGAGTACCCCCTTTTCTGGGCGCAACAAGAGCTGTTAATGGCGACAGCAGCTAATACCGAAGCAAGTGGGCACAACTTGTATGCGAGTATTCCTAGATAAGAAGTGAGGTCAGTTAGCTGGGAAAATGAAAAGGGTCCCTGGAAGAGAAGGGATCTGCCTAGCCGGAAACATGGGGAGAAGGTATCAGCTCAAATAGTACCCTTTGCAAGGAATCACTGTCTGTGGTAGTGGGCCAGGGATCCAGTGACACACAATGACCCGTGGGTTTCGGTGCCGTAGTTATGTGGACTAATCTAAGTGCCTGTATGCAGTGACCATAGCGTAACACATTGACCCATGTGGTCCCGTACGAAGAGAGGAATGAGGTGCTGCCATTTGTTCTGGTTGTGTACTGTTCCCTAGCCGAATGCCGTTGCCAGAAATTGTTACGACTGCGCCTCTGTGCTGTAAAGAAGTTAAGACAAAGTGTGCTGCCTGCTGTCCTATGTACCGAAGTAGTCTGCTCAGTAAAGTCTGCCTTGGTTTTAAGATGTTGCTTGGTGTCCATATCCTGAAGATAGAGGCGCTTAAGGAGGAGCGAAATCAATGTGGTCCGAGAGCGGAGGTGTCCAGGTTAATGGTGTCACCACACACACAGCAACCTCTTTTTCCTGTAGCATGCTTGGGTGAGGAAACAGAGTCCCTCACCCATGGCTACTGTTTCGAGAACTCTTACAATTTCACTAGCCTTACATGCAGTGCAGAAAACAACATAATGCCAACTCCATCAACACGCTCCTTACCAGATTTGCAGTCTTACTTGTACTGTAATGTTTTCCTACTCATGGTGTACCAGGGCGACCTTACTCAAGGCATATTAGGGCAACTTTACTTGTGGCGCACCAGCGCAACCTTATTCATGGTGTACCAAGGCTATCTTACTCGAGGTGTACCAGGGTTACTTACTTGTGGTGTACAAGAGCAACTTTACTCAAGGCCGTGAATTTGGCACCTGGGGCAACTGTCTGCCTTCCATCCAATGCTACGTCAGTGCCTCCACAAAATCATGGCTCCACTACGCAATTTGAACCGGTAATCTCTGGTTGTTGGTCGGTTTCCCTCTTGGTTGGACCACAGCCTGTTTTGCGTTAGTCCAACTGCTAACGATCTCTTGTCTATCTTTTTCCCTGTCTTCCTATTTTACTTCTATTCAAGTGTATTCACTTTCTCATTTTGTTTGACCAATCATATTTTGGGAGGGACTATTTATACTCACTACTCTCATGCCTTCGTGCTGGCTATATTTATGGATGGATGGTTGTCTGGAGTCCCAACTCCTCAGTTAAGGGTTTTCTTACTGAGACATTGATATTGCTATTCCCTGCAGTTTGTTTGTGTGACTCCCTTCCCAATTTTCTCCTATTTTGTTTCATTTAGGTTTGGGAGGGTTTCTATTATTTTTTTTTTATTTCTTGTATTCTATCATTCCTGTACGACTGTATTTGCACGTTCGTAGCCCTGTGTCTCATACTCTGCCTGTGTACACTTCATTTATGTTTATTTTTTATTCTGTTACACTTGGTTTATATCTTGCAGTGCAGTTAAGGACACTCAGGGTCGGATGGGTTGGGGCACCACTTTGGGATCTTAGGGCACCAACCACCGCTGTCAGGGAGTGATAAATTAGGGTCATCTCTAGGGCAAGTTCTAGCCTGTTTTGGGACCAGCTAGATTTCTGGTTTTACATCTCCTCTGGTTTGTCCATCCCTGTGACAGTGTTAGGCTATGTGCCCACGGGAGGTCTGCAAGAGGAAACCCCTATTTTCACTCTCCTGCTGTCTCCACCTGGCTATAGGAAGACACAGCCAGATCCTACAAGAATTTAACTAAGCTATGGCCTGCAGGGTTTACTTTCCCTTACCAATCCCTAAGTAGCTGTGGATTTATCAAGCAGTCAGTCCCACCATTTCTTGTCAGTTCTTGGTTCCTAATTCAGTTTGTCTAATTTCCTGCTAGGTGCTTTATGTACTGTCTCTCTTGTTTTCTGACTTGGCTTGTCTTCTTATTTACTCGATCTCTCTGCTCGTTACCTTGGCTACATTTAGTGAACCTGTGCTGCCTGCCCTGACCTTGGATTGCATGACTACTTCTCTGCCTGTGCCTTCTGCACTTCATACTCCTTGACCTGTTGGTCAGCTGCTGCAGGCCCAGGGACTGCCCTGCAAGTGGTACCTGGTAACTACCTGCGGACAGTCTATCATCATCAGAGACTCTAGTGAATACAAGGTAGTCGCTTAGCCACGACCCTCCAGGGTGAGCCGGCCTAGGGTGGGTGCAGTGGGTTCACATCCCAAAGCTGCCACAATGTAGTTTGGTACACTTGAACTTTTGTGGCTTCCGGCTTTATGTGGTTTGCTGGAAAATAAACCTTTGTGGCTTCCGAATTCATTTGGCTAAGTACACTTGAACCTTTGTGGCTTCAGGCTTTGTTGCTTAGGGGCAAATAAACCTTTGTGACTTAAGGCCACGTCACACTAAGCAACATCGCTAGCAACATCGCTGCTAAGGAACAACTTTTGTGACATAGCAGCGATGTTGCTAGCGATGTTGCTGTGTGTGACATCCAGCAACAACCTGGCCCCTGCTGTGAGGTCGCTGGTTGTTGCTGAATGTCCTGGGCCATTTTTTAGTTGTTGCTCTCCCGCTGTGAAGCACACATCGCTGTGTGTGACAGCGAGAGAGCAACAACTGAATGTGCAGGCAGCAGGAGCCGGCTTCTACGGACGCTTGTAACCACGGTATACATCGGGTAACCAAGAAGCCCTTCCCTTGGTTACCCGATATTTACCTTCGTTACCAGCGTCCGCCGCTCTCACGCTGTCAGTGCCGGCTCCCTGCTCTCTGCACATGTAGCCGGAGTACACATCGGGTAATTAACCCGATGTGTACTGTGGCTAGGAGTGCAGAGAGCAGGGAGCCGGCACTGGCAGTGTGAGAGTGGCAGATGCTGGTAACGAAGGTAAATATCGGGTAACCAAGGTAAGGGCTTCTTGATTACCCGATGTTTACCGTGGTTACCAGCGTCCGCAGAAGCCAGCTCCTGCTGCCTGCACACGTAGCAGAGTACACATCGGGTAATTAACCCAATGTGTACTGTGGCTAGGTGTGCAGGGAGCCAGCGCTAAGTGGTGTGCGCTGGTAACCAAGGTAAATATCAGGTTGGTTACCCAATATTTACCTTAGTTACCAAGCGCAGCATCGCTTCCACGCGTCGCTGGGGGCTGGTTGCTGGTGAGATCTGCCTGTGTGACAGCTCACCAGCAACCTGTGTAGCGACGCTCCAGCGATCCGTGCCAGGTCAGGTTGCTTGTGGGATCGCTGGAGTGTCGCTAAGGGGTACTTTGCACGCTTCGACATCGCAAGCCGATGCTGCGATGCCGAGCGCGATAGTCCCCGCCCCCGTTGCAGCTGCGATATCATTGTGATAACTGCCGTAGCGAACATTATCGCTACAGCAGCTTCACATGGACTCACCTGTCCTGGGACGTCGCTCTGGCCGGCGACCCGCCTCCTTATTAAGGGGGCGGGTCGTACGGCGTCACTGCGACGTCACACGGCAGGCGGCCAATAGGAGCGGAGGGGCGGAGATGAGCGGGATGTAAACATCCCGCCCACCTCCTTCCTTCCGCATATCCTACGGAAGTTGCAGTGACGCCGGTAGGAGATGTTCCTCGCTCCTGCGGCTTCACACACAGCGATGTGTGCTGCCGCAGGAGCGAGGAACAACATCGGACCGTCGCGTCAGCGTAATTATGGATTACGCCGACGCTGCACCGATGATACGATTACGACGCTTTTGCGCTCGTTAATCGTATCATCGAGCCTTTACACACTACGATGTCGCATGCGATGCCGGAAGTACGTCATTTTCAATTTGACCCCACCGACATCGCACCTGCGATGTCGTAGTGTGCAAAGCCTGCCTTAGTGTGACATCTCACCAGCGACCCCCTAGCAACTTACCAGTGATCCCTATCAGGTTGTATCGTTGTTGGGATCGCTGGTAAGTTGTTTATTGTGACTGGGCCTTTAGAGCTTTATTGGCTCACTAACAAATGAACCTTTGTGGCTTCTACCTTAATTTGGCTCAGAACACTTAAATCTTTGTGGCTTCCAGCTATGTGGCTCAGTGGAAATAAACCTTTGGCTTCCAGCTTCATTTGGTTCAGTGGCAAATACATCTTTTTGACTTCCAGCTTCTTTTTTATTAGTAACAAAGGAATGTTTGGGGCTTCTGGATTTATGTGGTTCAGTGGAAAATAAACGTTTGTGACATCCATCTTCTTTTAGCTCAGTACAAGTAAAACATTATACAGTCATATGAAAAAGTTTGGGCACCCCTATTAATGTTAACCTTTTTACTTTATAACAATTTAGGTGTTTGCAACAGCTATTTCAGTTTCATATATCTAATAACTGATGGACTGAGTAATATTTCTGGATTGAAATGAGGTTTATTGTACTAACAGAAAATGTGCAATCCGCATTTAAACAAAATTTGACCGGTGCAAAAGTATGGGAACCCTTATCAATTTCTTGATTTGAACACTCCTAACTACTTTTTACTGACTTGCTAAAGCACTAAATTGGTTTTGTAACCGCATTGAACTTTGAACTTCATAGGCAGGTGTATCCAATCATGAGAAAAGGTATTTAAGGTGGCCACTTGCAAGTTGTTCTCCTATTTGAATCTCCTATGAAGAGTGGCATCATGGGCTCCTCAAAACAACTCTCAAATGATCTGAAAACAAAGATTATTCAACATAGTTGTTCAGGGGAAGGAGACAAAAAGTTGTCTCAGAGATTTAAACTGTCAGTTTCCACTGTGAGGAACATAGTTGTGAGGGCCGGGGAGGACTGGTAGGCCCAGGAGGTGGATCCACTGGACGGAGCACCCCACCTGGAGGGCAGGGTACACGGAAGCTGGAGCACTAGCGTGGCAGGAACGGGAAGAACCAGGTCACCAGTGTCATGGAGTCCCATAGGACAGTACAGGAACAGGTGCAGGTATCAGGAAGCAAAGACAGGACCAGGTCACTAGGGTCACAGCGTACTTTAAGGCAGTAATACAGGAAACAGGAACAAAAGGACCTGAGCACCTAGCTCACAAGACAAAGCAAAGAAACACAAGCGATGATCAGGCCCCGCCCACATGGAAAGGCCAGTCCTATATACCCAGCACAGCCTCAGGTAATTTCCTGTTGCAGCAGTGCTGGGCCTATAAGACCAGGTGAGTGGGCGCTGCCCGGTCCTATACAGAGGCATCAGTCAGAGTCAGACTCCTGAGACCTGGAACAGGACTCAGGGGAGCAAGAGCGGGAGCAGCAGACGTGACCGGTGGACGCATGGACTGGACCAGTGAGCAAGGAGTGGTGGTGCGATGGCGAAACTGGATCAGTGAGCACGGAGCGATGAAATGCAGGTGCGACCAGATCAGTGGGTACGGAGCAGTACCTGGATGGTGAAACCGGCTCAGTAGGTAAGGAGCGCTGCTGGAACACCGGGAGTGTGACAGTTCCCCCCCCCTGGAAGCCCCCCTCTCCGCGGCCGGGACATGAAGGCGCACCGAAGAGAGGCAGCAACGTACTTCCAGGACAACCAGGATCGGGCCTCAGGACCGCAATCCACCCATTCGACCAGGAAGGACTGCTTACCCCGGACCATTTTCATGGCCACTATGTCCCGTATCGGGGAACCCATGTCAGCGGTAAGGGAGACAACGGAAAGGGAAGGACAGTCAGAAGCAGGACTGGAATCTTGGACGACCGGATCGAGCGTCTCGGACCAGGTACAGGACAGTGTCTCATCCTCAGTAGCCGGTGTACTCAAAGTCTCAACTCCAGAAAGCGGTGGAATCAAAGTCCCAGATGCCTGGGGCAGTGGAACGTCGCTGGATAGCGTCGTCTCTTCAGGATCCTGTAGCTTGACTGAGTCAAGTGCCAGGGGCTGAGGAACAGGCTGCAAGCAGGTTTCGTGGCACAAGGGACTCCAGCGGGTATTCGCGCCAGAGCGCCAACTAATAACAGGGTCATGGAGTTTCAGCCAGGGCAGGTCCAACAGGAGCTCAGGAGCCATCCTCGGGATCACATAGAAGGCGATGGTCTCTGTATGCGAAGTGCCAACCTGGAGGTTCACGGGCTCGGTGGTATACTGGACAGGCTCGTAGAGTGGTTTGCCGTCTATAGAGGCGAACCAGAGGGGCTTCTTCAGCGGAGTGACTGGGACCTGGTATTTGTCTACCGTGGCCTGGTGGATAAAGTTGCCTGCTGCCCCGGAATAGATGTGGGCCTCTGCCGAAAACTGGGTCCCCTCTGTCGTCACCTGAACCGTCTGTTTAACTGGGACTGAAGGGATTCCGGCGGCAAGGGTGGCGGTTCCCACCATCCCTTGGACCTGGGGTCTACCAGGTTTCTCAGGGCATGTTCGAAGCATATGTGACCCGTCTCCACAATAGAAGCACAGGCCCCGGGTGAGCCGTTCTGCACGGCGTTGCTTGGGTCAGACGGTCCACTTGCATGGGTTCTGGTGACGATTCGCGGAAAGGCAGGGACGAGGGTGCGGTAGGTTTCTGCAGGGGCAAGACGTGGCCAGGTGGTCGCTTCTCCCGGACTACCTCCTGGGCACGTTCCAGAAAATGGAGGTCAGTCCGGGTGGCCAGGTAAATCAAAGCGTCCAAGGTGCGTGGAACATCACGGCTGGCGAGTTCGTCTTTAATACGACCAGAGAGACCCTCTCAAAAGGCCACCGTTAAGGCCTCATTGTTCCAGCCCAGCTCCGAAGCGAGCATGCGGAACTGTATGGCATACTGGCCGACTGTTTGGGTCCTTTGGCGTAGCCGGAGGAGCGTAGAGGTCACTGCGGTAGTTCATCCGGGTTCGTCGAAGGTGCCCAGGAAGGCTCGTAGGAACTCCTGGATATCGGTGGTCATCGGGTCCTCGTTCTCCCACAGGGGGTTAATCCAGGCCAGGGCTTCACCTTCCAGGTGTGACATCAGGAACGCCACCTTGGCCTAGTCTGAGGCGAACAAGTGCGGGACCAACTGGAAGTGCAGGGAGCACTGGTTCAGGAAGCCTCGGCAGGACTTGGGATCCCCTGTGTAGCGAGGCGGAGCAGCAAGGCGAAGTTGCGAGGCAGTGGAGACAAATGGTTTGGACCTGGAGACTAGTTACTGCGTGGACTGAGACGAGGCGACGGTCTGCAGCGTATATAACCGGTGGTCCACGGACGCCAGGAACTTCAGCATCCGGTTCAGGGTTTTGCGCTGTTGCGCCAGCTCCTGGCGTAGCTCAGCCAGCAATGATTTCTGTGCTTCAGTGGTATTCATGGCCTGATCATACTGTGAGGGCCGGGGAGGACTGGTAGGCCCAGGAGGTGGATCCACTGGACCGAGCACCCCACCTGGAGGGCAGGGTACACGGAAGCTGGAGCACTAGCGTGGCAGAAACGGGAAGAACCAGGTCACCAGGGTCATGGAGTCCCATAGGACAGTACAGGAACAGGTGCAGGTATCAGGAAGCAAAGACAGGACCAGGTCACTAGGGTCACAGCGTACTTTAAGGCAGTAATACAGGAAACAGGAACAAAAGGACCTGAGCACCTAGCTCACAAGACAAAGCAAAGAAACACAAGCGATGATCAGGCCCCGCCCACATGGAAAGGCCAGTCCTATATACCCAGCACAGCCTCAGGTCATTTCCTGTTGCAGCAGTGCTGGGCCTATAAGACCAGGTGAGTGGGCGCTGCCCGGTCCTATACAGAGGCATCAGTCAGAGTCAGACTCCTGAGACCTGGAACAGGACTCAGGGGAGCAAGAGCGGGAGCGGCAGGCGTGACCGGTGGATGCATGGACTGGACCAGTGAGCAAGGAGCGATGGTGCGATGGCGAGACTGGATCAGTGAACACGGAGCGATGAAATGCAGGTGCGACCGGATCAGTGGGTACGGAGTGGTGCCTGGATGGTGAAACCGGCTCAGTAGGTAAGGAGCGCTGCTGGGACACCGGGAGAGTGACAATAGTAAGGAAATGGAAGAACACGGGTGCAGTTCTTGTTAAGCCCAGAAGTGGCAGGCCAAGAAAAATATCAGAAAGGCAGAGAAGAAGAATGGTGAGAACAGTCAAGGACAATACACAGATCACCTCCAAAGACCTGCAGCTTCATCTTGCTGCAGATGGTGTCAATGTGCATCGGTCAACAATACAGCGCACTTTGCACAAGGAGAAGCTGTATGGGAGAGTGATGCGAAAGAAGCCGTTTCTGCAAGCACGCCACAAACAGAGTCGCCTGAGGTATGCAAAAGCACATTTGGACAAGCCAGTTACATTTTGGAAGAAGATCCTGTGGACTGATGAAACAAAGATTGAGTTGTTTGGTCATGCAAAAAGGCGTTATGCATGGAGGCAAAAAAACACGGCATTCCAAGAAAAGCACTTGCTACCCACAGTAAAATTTGGTGGAGGTTCCATCATGCTTTGGGGCTGTGTGGCCAATGCCGGCACCGGTAATCTTGTTAAAGTTGAGGGTCGCATGGATTCAACTCAGTATCAGCAGATTCTTGACAATAATGTGCAAGAATCAGTGACGAAGTTGAAGTTACGCAGGGGATGGATATTTCAGCAAGACAATGATCCAAAACAGCGCTCCAAATCTACTCAGGCATTCATGCAGAGGAACAATTACAATGTTCTGGAATGGCCATCCCAGTCCCCAGACCTGAATATCATTGAATATCTGTGGGATGATTTGAAGCGTGCTGTCCATGCTCGGCGACCATCAAACTTAGCTGAACTGGGATTGTTTTGTAAACAGGAATGGTCAAATATACCTTCATCCAGGATCCAGGAACTCATTAAAAGCTACAGGAAGCGACTAGAGGCTGTTTTTTTGCAAAAGGAGGATCTACAAAATATTAATGTCACTTTTATGTTGAGGTGCCCATACTTTTGCACCTGTCAAATTTTGTTTAAAAGCGGATTGCACATTTTCTGTTAGTACAATAAACCTCATTTCAATCCATAAATATTACTCAGTCCATCAGTTATTAGATATATGAAACTGAAATAGCTGTTGCAAAAACCCAAATTGTTATAAAGAAAAAAGGTTAACATTAATAGGGGTGCCCAAACTTTTTCATATGACTGTAGCTTCTGGATTCATGTGGCTCCAAAGCAGAGGAACCTTTGTAGCTTTTGGATTCATGTGGCTCCGAAGCAGATGGACCTTTGGAGCTTCTGGATTCATGTGCCTCCGATGCAGATGAACCTTTCTAGCTTCTGGATTCATGTGGCTCCCAAGCAGAGGAACCTTAGTAGCTTCTGGATTCATGTGCCTCCGAAGCAGATGAACCTTTCTTGCTTCTGGATTCATGTGGCTCCCAAGCAGAGGAACCTTAGTAGCTTTTGGATTCATGTGGCTCCAAGGCAGAGGAATATTTATAGCTTCTGGATTCATGTGGCTCTGAGGCAGATGAACCTTTGTAGCTTCTGGATTCATGTAGCTCCAAAGCAAATGAACCTTTGGAGCTTCTGGATTCATGTGCCTCCGAAGCAGAGGAACCATTGTATCTTCTGGATTCATGTGCCTCCGAAGCAGAGGAACCATTGTATCTTCTGGATTCATGTGGCTCTGAAGCAGAGGAACCTTTGTAGCTTCTGGATTCATGTGGCTTAGTGGCAACAAACCTTTTTTGGCTTCTGGGGTTGGTTAGCAAATTAGCCATTGAGGCTTCTGGTTTCCTGTGGCTCGTTCTTCACAGTTTTATTTGTAGTCTTTTATTAGAGACGTGTTTTTCCCCCTAATTAAGAAAACTCCATATTAGTCAGGTAGCTTTCATACTTGATTGAATTGGAGAAAATAGGAACATCTTTCTGCCCCTGGTTAGTTTGACTTCTCACTTCTTACCAGGATGAACAATTGAAGCAAATTTTGATTCATTTTTACTGTATTAATCATAAAGGTAGACGTTCGTTTTCAGGTTTACACACTTGCCATGTTGTGCCTAGGGATGTGTTGCTAAGTCCTCATGCATGAATGGGTTAATCGGCTTTAGGTTGCGTTGCTTATTAAAGCTGGAGGGCAACGGCAGGAGAGAATGGTTTATTCCATTGAGATTTAGCAGCTGTTGTGTTGTTTTTATCTATTACGTTTCAAAACCATCCAGTTTTTCTTCCCGTAGAATCGATGAACAGATAAGCGAGAGTCGTGACTGCTGCTAAGTTTTCGGAGAAGACAAATCAGACTCTAAAATTTCTTCTGCATCTTAAAAGAGAAGAAAAAAAGACTTGAATTTTTTAATTTTTTTTTAACATGACCTGCTTATCGTGGATATTGCAATTAGTTATTGTGCCCTTGGCTCTCCAACTAGGTAAGAACAACATCTACAGTATCTAATTTGTTTTTTTGCGTTCTATTTTATTATTATACTTTTAGAAAAGTGATTACGTGTACGTGTTTTACACTTTTTTTCTAATTGTGTAGTCTTTTTTTTTTAGCTGTTTTTATGTTTGTATTTGTTTTCTTATCTATGCAATTTGGGAAATCAAACAAATGTGATCACTATGTACAACAAGCAATAAATAAATTGTTCATAAAGAGAAAGAAGAAGAAAAAGAGAAAAACAACTCAACTGTTTGTTTTTTTTGTATAGTCCAATGTTGTTCTTAATACTGAATCTATCCTTGTGGAGCTTTGGCTATGTGATATGGAACGAGATAAATCTTCTCCCAAAAATGTTAAATATTCCTAAAATTAATTAGTGATTGATCTTTTTATTATCAAAGTCATATATGTATACACTTTTTTCTTACCTATCTAGGTCATATCTATCTATCTATCCCTCTATCTATCTATCTAATCTATCCATCTATCTATCTATCTCTCTATGTATCTATCTATCTATGTTTGTGGAATTTTAGATATCTGATACGGAACGAATTAAATCTTTTCCGAAAAATGTTACATACTTTTATATTTTTAAACATTTTGGAAATTAATTACTAATTGATCTATTTATTGTCAAAGTCATACATATGTATCTACTTACCTCTTACCTTTGTAGGTCATATCTATCTATCCCTCTATCTATCTGTCTATCTGTCTATCTATCTATCTATCTATCTATCTATCTATCTGTCTATCTATCCCTCTATCTATCTATCTATCTATCTATCTATCCATCCCTCTATCTATCTAGCTATCTATTCATCCCTCTATCTATCTATCTATCTGTTTATCCTTGTGGAGTTTTTTATATGTGATATGGAACAAATTAAATCTTTTCCCAAAAATGTTAAAGACTTCTACATTTGTAAACATTTCCAAAATTAATCTATCTATTTATGTAGCTTTCCCTCTATTACTCTATCGATCATCTCTATATCTATCATCTATCTATCTATTCCTCTATTTCTCTAACCCTCTATCTCGATCGATCTATCAATCTATCTATCTATCCCACTATCTATTCATCTATCTCTATATCTCTCTATCTAGCCCTCTATTTATTCCTCTCTCTATCCCTCTATCCATCTATCTATCCATCTACAGTCATATGAAAAAGTTTGGGCACCCCTATTAATGTTAATCTTTTTTCTTTATACCAATTTGGGGTTTTGCAACAGCTATTTCAGTTTCATATATCTAATAACTGATGGACTGAGTAATATTTCTAGATTGAAATGAGGTTTATTGTACTAACAGAAAATGTGCAATCCGCATTTAAACAAAATTTGACCGGTGCAAAAGTATGGGCATCTCAACATAAAAGTGACATTAATATTTTGTAGATCCTCCTTTTGCAAAAATAACAGACTCTCGTCGCTTCCTGTAGCTTTTAATGAGTTCCTGGATCCTGGATGAAGGTAGATTTGACCATTCCTGTTTACAAAACAATCCCAGTTCAGCTAAGTTTGATGGTCGCCGAGCATGGACAGCCGCTTCACATCATCCCACAGATTTTCAATGATATTCAGGTCTGGGGACTGGGATGGCCATTCCAGAACATTATAATTGTTCCTCTGCATGAATGCCTGAGTAGATTTGGAGCGGTGTTTTGGATCATTGTCTTGCTGAAATATCCATCCCCTGCGTAACTTCAACTTCGTCACTGATTCTTGCACATTATTGTCTAGAATCTGCTGATACTGAGTTGAATCCATGCGACCCTCAACTTTAACAAGATTCCCGGTGCCGGCATTGGCCACACAGCCTCAAAGCATGATGGAACCTCCACCAAATTTTACTGTGGATAGCAAGTGCTTTTCTTGGAATGCCGTGTTTTTTTGCCTCCATGCATAATGCCTTTTTGTATGACCAAACAACTCAATCTTTGTTTCATCAGTCCACAGGACCTTCTTCCAAAATGTAACTGGCTTGTCCAAATGTGATTTTGCATACCTCAGGCGACTCCTGTTGTGGCGTGCTTGCAGAAACGGCTTCTTTCGCATCACTCTCCCATACAGCTTTTCCTTGTGCAACGTGCGCTGTATTGTTGACCGATGCACATTGACACCATCTGCAGAAAGATGATGCTGCAGGTCTTTGGAGGTGGTCTGTGGATTGTCCTTGACTGTTCTCACCATTCTTCTTCTCTGCCTTTCTGATATTTTTCTTGGCCTGCCACTTCTGGGCTTAACAAGAACTGTACCTGTGTTCTTCCATTTCCTTACTATGTTCCTCAAAGTGGAAACTGACAGTTTAAATCTCTGAGACAACTTTTTGTATCTTTCCCCTGAGCACCTATGTTGAATAATCTTTGTTTTCAGATCATTTGAGAGTTGTTTTGAGGAGCCCATGATGACACTCTTCATAGGAGATTCAAATAGGAGAACAACTGGCAAGTGGCCACCTTAAATACCTTTTCTCATGATTGGATACACCTGCCTATGAAGTTCAAAGCTCAATGAGGTTACAAAACCAATTTAGTGCTTCAGTAAGTTAGTAAAAAGTAGTTAGGAGTGTTCAAATAAAAAAATTGATAAGGGTGCCCATACTTTTGCACCGGTCAAATTTTGTTTAAATGCGGATTGCACATTTTCTGTTAGTACAATAAACCTCATTTCAATCCAGAAATATTACTCAGTCCATCAGTTATTAGATATATGAAACTGAAATAGCTGCTGCAAACACCCAAATTGTTATAAAGAAAAAAGGCTAACATTAATAGGGGTGCCCAAACTTTTTCATATGACTGTATCTATCTACAGTTAGGTCCAGAAATATTTGGACAGTGACACAATTTTCGCGAGTTGGGCTCTGCATGCCACCACATTGGATTTGAAATGAAACCTCTACAACAGAATTCAAGTGCAGATTGTAACGTTTAATTTGAAGGTTTGATCAAAAATATCTGATAGAAATTGTAGGAATTGTACACATTTCTTTACAAACACTCCACATTTTAGGAGGTCAAAAGTAATTGGACAAATAAACCAAACCCAAACAAAATATTTTTATTTTCAATATTTTGTTGCGAATCCTTTGGAGGCAATCACTGCCTTAAGTCTGGAACCCATGGACATCACCAAACGAAGGGTTTCCTCCTTCTTAATGCTTTGCCAGGCCTTTACAGCCGCAGCCTTCAGGTCTTGCTTGTTTGTGGGTCTTTCCGTCTTAAGTCTGGATTTGAGCAAGTGAAATGCATGCTCAATTGGGTTAAGATCTGGTGATTGACTTGGCCATTGCAGAATGTTCCACTTTTTTGCACTCATGAACTCCTGGGTAGCTTTGGCTGTATGCTTGGGGTCATTGTCCATCTGTACTATGAAGCGCCGTCCGATCAACTTTGCGGCATTTGGCTGAATCTGGGCTGAAAGTATATCCCGGTACACTTCAGAATTCATCCGGCTACTCTTGTCTGCTGTTATGTCATCAATAAACACAAGTGACCCAGTGCCATTGAAAGCCATGCATGCCCATGCCATCACGTTGCCTCCACCATGTTTTACAGAGGATGTGGTGTGCCTTGGATCATGTGCCGTTCCCTTTCTTCTCCAAACTTTTTTCTTCCCATCATTCTGGTACAGGTTGATCTTGGTCTCATCTGTCCATAGAATACTTTTCCAGAACTGAGCTGGCTTCATGAGGTGTTTTTCAGCAAATTTAACTCTGGCCTGTCTATTTTTGGAATTGATGAATGGTTTGCATCTAGATGTGAACCCTTTGTATTTACTTTCATGGAGTCTTCTCTTTACAGTTGACTTAGAGACAGATACACCTACTTCACTGAGAGTGTTCTGGACTTCAGTTGATGTTGTGAACGGGTTCTTCTTCACCAAAGAAAGTATGCGGCGATCATCCACCACTGTTGTCATCCGTGGACGCCCAGGCCTTTTTGAGTTCCCAAGCTCACCAGTCAATTCCTTTTTTCTCAGAATGTACCCGACTGTTGATTTTGCTACTCCAAGCATGTCTGCTATCTCTCTGATGGATTTTTTCTTTTTTTTCAGCCTCAGGATGTTCTGCTTCACCTCAATTGAGAGTTCCTTAGACTGCATGTTGTCTGGTCACAGCAACAGCTTCCAAATGCAAAACCACACACCTGTAATCAACCCCAGACCTTTTAACTACTTCATTGATTACAGGTTAACGAGGGAGACGCCTTCAGAGTTAATTGCAGCCCTTAGAGTCCCTTGTACAATTACTTTTGGTCCCTTGAAAAAGAGGAGGCTATGCATTACAGAGCTATGATTCCTAAACCCTTTCTCCGATTTGGATGTGAAAACTCTCATATTGCAGCTGGGAGTGTGCACTTTCAGCCCATATTATATATATATAATTGTATTTCTGAACATGTTTTTGTAAACAGCTAAAATAACAAAACTTGTGTCACTGTCCAGATATTTCTGGACCTAACTGTATATATCCCTCTATCTATCTATCTATCTATCTATCTATCTATCTATCTATCTATCTATCTATCTATCTATCTATCTACCCCTCTATCTATCCCTCTATCTATCCCTCTATCCATCCCACTATCTATCTATGTATCTATCTATCTATCTATCTATCTATCTATCTATCTATCTATCTATCTATCTATCTATCTATCTATCCCTCTATCTATCTATCCTACTATCTATCTATCTATCTATCTATCCATCCATCTATCCGTCCTACTATCTATCTATCTATCTATCCCTTATTTGATAAACTATATGGATCTGCTATTGTACCACTTTTGGAAATAACTAAATATTTGGGGCTAAGTTGTTGACCTCATTATACCCCCCTAGTAATATTTTGCTGAATTTTTGTACCATAGGTCAGGAAAAAGATCATTTCAATTTAAGATACCATTTTATAATGCATGAGTCGCTACAAGGGCCTAAATGTATTATAATTCCCTGAAAAAAAAATAAGCTCCTGAATACAGTGTCCCAGTTTTGTGAAGGCTTAGCAAAGGCATAGGAATACTTAGGTCAAAATCTGCTCTGTTTTACGCTTTCTGTATGTGCCATCATATCAAAAGCTTTTATTTGTCATTACATCTTGTTATAACCATAACTTTTTCCCAAAAATAAGACCAACCACGAAAATAAGCCCTAGCACAATTTTTGGGGCAAAAATAATATAAGACACTGTTTTATTTTCTGGGAAACACGGTACATTATAATTGTATTGTTATGTTTCTTTATTACGTAACCATTTCAGTGTTTCTGCTCCTGGTATATTCATGATGTTTTTGTTCATTTGAACCATATGGTTCTTATTTTGCATTTATTCATCACATGTTGATTGGATGACAAGATGAAAAACAGACATTGTAGGACATTGGTAGTTTACCAACTAAATTGTGGCGTTTAAAATGCAAGGGAACTAGAGCTAAAAGACAGAATAAGGTTGTGTCAGCCTAAAATCTCTTTTGACAACTCCTCTATATGTATGTACACTCTGTTGGGTGAGCGTGCATGTGTTTTCAATAAGCTCTATAAAAAGAAAAAGATGGAATCCACCTGCCTAGTATTATCTCCCACTTCAGTAGGGAGTTAGAAAGCCCCTGTAGCGCCCTGGCCTAGCCAGGTCGTCACAGATAACATACAAACACCCCCACCCCCATTAGACAGGGACACCAGCCAAACAAAAACCCTTGTTGCCCCCCTCCAGTGTCTGATGACCACACCAAGTGGGGCGGAGCCAAGCGGTTGGCCCCACCCACCGAGGAGTTCACAGGCCTGGAGGCGGGAAAAGTGGCAGAACAGTTTAGGAGTTTGAAGTGAGAGGAGTAAACACTTGGGTGTCGGGGTTTGTGGCCCAGGCACTGACAGCAAGGTTGGCAGACGGTGGTGGCCGTCTGCAGGAGTGGTGGAGCAACGCGGAACCATAGGACCGGGGTCGGGCGACGGCCCGCCGGTATCGACCGGGGAGCGAAGTGAAGCCAGCACACACAGGCAGGGCCATCGGACCCCGACCAGGCTTGGAGCCGCCAACAATAGTCAGATCTGAATGTGACTGGAACCCCAGGGGTTTCACAACAGCAAAAGTCCCAATTGAAGGCAACAGCCCACACCGTGAGGGTATACAGCTACCGCCTAAGGCTAGAGACCCAAGGGCCAGCGCCTGCGGGCAAACGGGCTCCTCCGATACCCATACACCGGGGAGCGGACTACCGTTGGGAATCCATAGTAGTCAGAAGGAGAACATCAAGGTGCAGGGAAAGACAACCACCATCACCTGTCCGGGGAGAAACACTGCAGCCGGCTGCGGGACCCGTCCACCCAGCTGTTTGGTTTACCGAGGACTTTGTACCTTTCTTGCTGAGTGAGTACACCAGTGCCATCCGACACCGCGCCGCGCTGTCCCTGCAACCTTGCACCTCACCGACCCTGCCTCTCCTCCCCGGGACCACCGACCCCTACCCACGGAGGGGAAAAACAACATCCCAGCTGTTCCCTACCATTGCTCCCGGGATCCCCGTCACCAGCAGCGGTGGTGCCCATCTTCATCACGACCCGTGGGTGGCGTCACGGACTAAATTTCCCAAACCAACCACCCCTTTCACTCACGGGTGAGGAGCGCCGCTCGAGTCCCCGGATCCGGCCCACCGCTCGCGCCACCAAGCAGCAGCAGCAGCCGCAGCAGCGCCGGACCCGAGCGTTAGCGAGAGCGCAGCAGCGACGGCGTCCTCCCCGCCTGCGACACCCCCATACTTCGAGGGACAGTGAAAACGCCCCATACACATTAGATAGAAGATTGAGAATGGGCAGGTTAAGCTGCTTTATTTCTAATGTGTTTGAACAGCTTTAAAAGTGGTCATTAACTTTAATCTATTTCCCAACATCAACCATATACAGTGGGGAAAAAAGTATTTAGTCAGCCACCAATTGTGCAAGTTCTCCCACTTAAAGAGATGAGATTTGCCTGTAATTGACATCATAGGTGACCACAACTATGAGAGACAAAATGAGAAAACAAATCCAGAAAATCACCGCGTCAGACTTGGCAATATTTTCTTTGCAAATTATGGTGGAAAATAAGTATTTAGTCACCTAAAACATGCAAGATTTCTGGCTCTCACAGACCTGTAACTTCTTCTTTAAGAGGCTTCTCTGTCCTCCACTCATTACCTATAGTAATGGCACCTGTTTGAACTTGTTATCAGTATAAAAGACACCTGTCCACAACCTCAAACAGTCACACTCCAAACTCCACTATGGTGAAAACCAAAGAGCTGTCGAAGGACACAAAAAACAAAATTGTAGCCCTGCACCAGGCTGAGAAGACTAAATCTGCAATAGGCAAGCAGCTTGGTGTGATGAAATCAACTGTGGGAGTAATAATAAGAAAATGGAAGACATACAGGACCACTGATATTCTCACTTGATCTGGGGCTCCATGCAAGATCTCACCCTGTGGGGTCAAAATGATCACGAGAACAGTGAACAAAAATCCCAGAACCACACGGGGGGACCTAGTGAATGACCTGCATAGAGCTGGGACCATCATAACACGGCTACCATCAGTAACACACTACGCCGCCAGGAACTCAGATCCTGCAGTGCCAGACGTGTCCCCCTGCTTAAGCCAGTACATGTCCGGGTCCGTCTGAAGTTTGCTAGAGAGCATTTGGATTATCCAGAATAGTATTGGGAGAATGTCACATGGTCTGATGAAACCAAAGTAGAACTGTTTGATAGAAACACAACTCGGCATGTTTGGAGGAGACAGAATACTGAGTTGCATCCAAAAAACACCATACCTACTGTGAAGCATGGGGGTAGCAACATCATGCTTTGGGGCTGTTTCTCTGTAAAGGGACCAGGAAAACTGATCCATGTACATTAAAGAATGAATGGGGTCATGTATCGTGAGATTTTGAGTGCAAACTTCCTTCCATCATCAAGGGCATTGAAAATGAAACGTAGCTGGGTCTTTCAGCATGATAATGATCCCAAGCACACCACCAGGGAAACAAAGGAGTGGCTTTGTAAGAAGCATATGAAGGACCTGGAGTAACCTAGCCAGTCTCCAGATCTCAACCCCACAGAAAACCTTTGAAGAGAGTTTTAAGTCTGTGTTGCCCAGTGACAGGCCCAAAACATCACTGCTCTAGAAGAGATCTGCAATGAGGAATGGGCCAACATACCACCAACAGTGTGTGCCAACCTTGTGAAGACTTACAGAAAACGTTTGACCTCTGTCATTGCCAACAAAGGATATATAACAAAATATTGAGATGAACTTTTATTATTGACCAAATAGTTATTTTCTGCCATAATTTGCAAAAAAAATCAGACAAGGTGATTTTCTGGATTTGTTTTCTCATTTTGTCTCTCATAGTTGTTGTCACCTATGATGTCAATTACAGGCAAATCTCATCTTTATAAGTGGGAAAACTTGCACAATTGGTGTCTGAATAAATATTTTTGTTCCCCACTGTATGTACAGCACATGTACGAGAGCATGGAGCAGGTACAGCAGCTGAGCCTGCATCATACCTGGGAGATGCTGGCTGTTTTACACAGCCAACATCTGCTGCTAAAAGCAGTAAATTGGAGCCGAGTTCTGATAGTTACCGTAAACCCCTTAAATGGTTTGTCATGGCACCTGAAGGCCAGATGAGGGCCCTGTGCATAACACGTTGGTACTTGTGTGTAGCCCAGCCTCAAGCTGAGATTCATAGAAAATTGAGTTTATCTGTATCCTGAAATACTGTTGTGTTGCAGTACACAGAAAAAAATAAGTCTCCTATTGTGTTGCAGTATATACATCAAGCGATCAGACGATCACAGATTCAGTTACCCTAAAATAAAGTTTGAAAAAAAAGGCAATGACCACATATTAAAAAACACTGACCTTTTCCCAACATCAAACCCATACAGTGACTATACAGTGTGTCCACCCATATCCTGTCCACCGCCATTAACTTGAGAACGGCTGCAGCTATAGGCATAGAAGTGGTGTCTAGGTATAGTAAAGTAGCCATGCGCTACGCAATTAAATGACCTATAGCGCCACCTGGTGGAAAACAACAGAGTTAGCATTTTTATTTTGAAAACGGAACGAGATAGAGAAAAAAAGTGAACTACAAAGTTGTAGAGCATCATCAATTCAATACGACTCGACACCTTGCATACAGAAATGCTATGATATGAAACCCATGACCCCCCCCAAAACATTGAGTGCTGGTCACGTATATGGCGCTCATTTAACTTTGATGCTCAAAGTGGCCACCGTCAGCTGCAATGCACATCTGGACTCTGCACAGCATACTGTATCTTGCTGCACGTTGTGCAATATGGTAGGTGACACGTTTGCACAAGCATCTGTGATACGTCGTCGTAGGTCCTGCAATGTTGGTGGAGGGGTCGCATACACCTGCTGTTTGATGTGACCTCACAGAAAGAAGTCCAATGGGGTCAGGTCAGGTGAGCGTGGAGGCCACTCCACACAGCCACCATACCCAATGACTTGTAGGAAGGTCTCCATGAGGTATCGCTTCACGTCCGCAGCCTTGTGTTACACGTTCTAATCATAGCATTTCTGTATGCAAGGTGTTGATTCTCGTGTTGAGTGGACCCGGATCCGCAAAATCCGGATCCGCACGGTTTGAGCGCCTGATCCGAGTCCGACCAGTACCCGGGATTCGGGGTGCACGATCCGGATCCGGGTTTTTTTTTTTCTCTCTCTCTCCCTCTCTCTCAAGTCGGATGCACGTCACCCGACTTCATTGTCATCCTGCGGCTCTGTCTGTGTGGCATGGCCTGATTTTCGGTCACCGGTGAAGGTCTCACCGGTTACCGCAAATCCCCTGAGTGACCGCAGTGAGCCACGCTATCAGCGGTGCCGTCACTGAGGTTACCCGCGGCCACAGCAGAAGTCCTCCTGCTGAGATCTGTGGCTGCGGGTAACCTGAGTGATGTCATCGCTGATAGCGCGACTCACTTCAGTCACTGCGGGGAGCTCACAGTGAGCGTTCGTGGTCTGTGACCGCTCTCTGTCAGCTTCCGATGTCTTGCAGGTGCTAGAGGTGGGGAGACAAAAGGCGCAATAGGGTCTTACCCGATATAACGTGAAATGATGAGAAGGAAATAGGTACACTCACCTAATGGGGTTGTGCCAGTCACAACTCCTTGAATCGCATGTGAGTGTCAGCGTGGTTTAAGCAGCGGCCCCGTAAAATAGTGGTAAAATATAATAAAATAATAAAAGAGAAAACGGGTATATGCCGCGCTTAAAAACCACTGATGCAGAATTAATGTAGAAATTTCTTTTTATTTCAGCATTCCAACGCGTTTCAGAGACAAGGACCGTCTCCTTCCTCAGGGAAAAAGAAATCATACACATATTCCCAGCCTAGTGCTTTATAAGAGGATCCATACTGCCACGTTGACAGCCATGACGTCATCCACCCACCCGGTTGCAGGGCGATGACTCATAAGCACGTGGAGACGTACAAGAAGGAGAACAAAATGGTCACATTTTGATACATTAAAAACATCGCAAGAACGCAAGCAAACATCATAAATTACAATAAAATGTAAAAAAAAATTAAAAAATGTATGTGGTTGTTCATTTCGGACGTATATGGAAATATAGGCAAAGTTTGGGTGTAAAGAAATTAGAAGGGTGCGAACTTATAGGAAAGGTGCTAGTGCGCAGAGGAGTTAAACACCAAACCATTACTCCAAATCCATCAACTAATCTTGATGGAAATGGGACTGGTATGTCATTTTGTGACTTTAGGAGACCGATATTTGTGAACAAAAATTCAAAATTTTTCATAGTGATCCATGAACAATTTTATATATATAGAGATCTGTGTGGGCACATAAATGTGATTAATGCTGGTGCAGGCACATTATGACCGGTTTTTAATTAGAAAAAGTAGTGAGCGTGTCTGAATGTAAAAATGGGATTTTAAAGGTGCAGAAGAAGGTGGACAAATATCTGAACCGTGAAGGGCTGGTGTAGAGGAATCTAAGGTAAGATAGAAAGATATCGCAAGCTTGAAGGAAAGGAGCGAGTATCAGGGTTTTCGGGGTGAAACGAGTTCAGACCGTGGGAAAATGAAAGATTGCGCAAGCGCACAGAGCAAGTACAACCTAGAATTTTTGTTCACAAATATCGGTCTCCTAAAGTCACAAAATGACATACCAGTCCCATTTCCATCAAGATTAGTTGATGGATTTGGAGTAATGGTTTGTTGTTTAACTCCTCTGCGCACTAGCACCTTTCCTATAAGTTCGCACTCTTCTAATTTCTTTTTCTTTCTTTACACCCAAACTTTGCCTATATTTCAATATACGTCCGAAATGAACAACCACATTCATTTTTAAAAATTTTTTTACATTTTATTGTAATTTATGATGTTTGCTTGCGTTCTTGCGATGTTTTTAATGTATCAAGATGTGACCATTTTTTTCTCCTTCTTGTACGTCTCCACGTGCTTATGAGTCATCGTCCTGCAACCTGGTGGGTGGATGAGGTCATGGCTGTCAACGTGGCAGTATGGATCCTCTTATAAAGCACTAGGCTGGGAATATGTGTATGATTTCTTTTTCCCTGAGGAAGGAGACGGTCCTTGTCTCTGAAACGCGTTGGAATGCTGAAATAAAAAGAAATTTCTACATTAATCCTGCATCAGTGGTTTTCAAGCGCGGCATATACCCGTTTTCTCTTTTATTATATTTCAGCTTCCGATGTAGCAGACCTGACAGCATCGAGGGACCTCTGTGGATTACATCGGACATGGAAGGGTCTTGAATAAAGTGGTGAAAGAGGTTGTTTTTTTTTGTTATTTATTTCAAATAAAGGATTTTTGGGTGTATGTCTTAATTTTCCTAATCTTACAGGTTAATCATGGAAGGTATCTCGGGGAGACGCCTGCCATGATTAATCTAGGACTTAGTGGCAGCTATAGCTGCTGCCATTAACTCCTTATTACCTCGATTGCCACCGCACCAGGGCAATTCGGGATGGCCGGGTACAGTCCCGGGACAGTCGCATCTAATGGATGCAGCTATTCCGGGCGCCTGCTGGCTGATATTGTTAGGGTGGGGGGCTCCCCATAACGTGGGGATCCCCATCCTGAGAATACCAGCCTGCAGCCGTGTGGCTTTACCTTGGCTGGTATTAAAATTGGGGGAAACGTCGTTTTTTTTTAATTATTTTTTTTTTTTTTACTGCATTATATAGACACGCCCACCGGCAGCTGTGATTGGTTGCAGTGAGACAGCTGTCACTCATCGTGGGGGCGTGTCTGATTGCAACCAATCATAGGCGCCGGTGGGTGGGGAAAGCAGGGAATAAGAGATTGAATAATGAGCGGCCGGCTTTTTCAAAAGAGGAGAAGCCGCCGGAACAGTATGAACGCCGTGCAGCGCCGCGCCGGTGACCTGGGATCGGTGAGTATGAGAGAGGGTGGGAAAGGAATAGACCGACATGGACAGAGAGAGAGCGCGACCGACAGAGAGAGAGACAGACCGACAGAGAGAGAATAGAGACCGAGAGGGAGAGACCGACTGACAATAATCGCATGTTTCTCAAAACACTGGAAATGAGTGAGGTCTCACAATGCCGGTCAATCTCTATGATTGACCGACATTGTGAGACCTCACTCATTTCCAGTGTTTTGAGTAACATGCGATTAATGTATTTAGAAAAACGAATGCCACTAAGATGGTGTGAGTGCCGGTCCGTGTGACATGCATTTTTTTCACGCTCCCATAGCGTTGCATTGGAGAGACTCGTGTGTGAAACTCTACAAATAGCAGCCTGCTGCGATTTTTTTTCTCAGTCCGATTTGGACTGAGAAAAAAATAGCAGATGGGAGCTGCCTCATTGTTTAACGTGTCCGAGTGCAATGCTAGAATTTCTCGCATTGCACTACTGCGAGAAAATCGCAATTGAGAAGCCGGCCTAAGGGTGGCTTTACACGCTGCGACATCGCTAGCTGATGCTAGCGATGGCGAGCGTGATAGCACCCGCCCCTATCGATATGTGAAGATCGCTGCCGTAGCAAACATTATCGCTACGGCAGTGTCACACATACTTACCTGCAAAGCAACGTTGCTGTGAGCGGCGAACCACCTCCTTTCTAAGGGGGCGGTTCGCTCGGCGTCACAGCGACGTCACTAAGCGTCCGTCCAATCAAAGCGGCGTGTGGCAGGTAAGGAGAGGTTCCTCGTTCCTGCGGCGTCACACGTAGCGATGTGTGCTGCCGCAGGGACGAGGATCAACTTCGCCCATGCGACAGCAGCGATAATTGGGAGAGGACCCCCATGTCAACGAGGAGAGATTTTGGATGTTTTTGCAACGATCCAAAATCGCTCCTAGGAGTCACACACAACGAGACCGCTACAGCGGCCGGATGTGCGTCACAAAATCCGTGACCCCAACGAGATCGCTGTAGCAATCTCGTAGCGTGTAAAGCCCGCTTAAGTATAATGGAAGTCAAAGGGGAACTCAAGCATTTTTCCAGAAGATATTCCCATTCTTGAGTTCCCAGGTGACTTCCATTATACTCGGGTGCACGAGTTGCGGCCATCCAAGTGTCTGACTGCTGATTATGAGTAGTGCCCGCTCATCACTAGTTACAAGTACCGAAGCACTTGAGCATGGTAGTGCCCGCTCATCACTAGTTATGAGTACCGAACACCCGAGCATGGTAGTGCTCACTCTTATCACTATCTGTCATTCTAAACCAAACTTTGTGAAAATGAAAAGATTGGTTTGTGTTGTCATTCTCTGATATCCTTAACTTTCTTTTCTGCATGGATCAGTTTTAGGGGCCTATTTTTTTGCATGGCAAACTGGTTTAATTATTTTAACATTTTTATACCTCAAACTTTTATAAATACTTTGATACCAAATATATTATTTTTTTTAATTTAATTTTGAATTGGGAAAAGTGCATGTGTGCGGGGGGGGGGGGTGGATTTAACCCCCTTACGACCTTGGACATACCTGTACCCCATTCGTGGAACAAGTGTTGCCTGTCATTTTATATGACAGGCATCCTAGTATATCCTGGTATATACTGTATGTCCCACAACCTGGTATATATGTCTCCTATTCTGTTATATGTATCATTTCATAATGGTCTACATGTCCCCCATCCTAGTATATATATCTCCCATCCTGGTATCTATGACTCCCATCCTGGTATATATGTCGCCAATCCTGGTATATGTTCCCCATCCTGGATCAATACTGTTATATATGTTCCCCCTCCTGGTGTATATGTCCCCCTTCCTAGTATATATGTCCCCCATCCTGGTATATATGTCTCCCATTCTGGTGTATATGTCCACCATCCTAGTGTAAATGCGTCCTTTTTCTTAATACATAAAATAATGAACAATTCAACTCATGTTCGCTCCCCCTGCTCGTGGCATGTACTTCTAAATTTGGCAACAGACTTTGGGGATGGGCAGCGCATGATGTCACTGCCATGCACCCCCAGTTGCGGGCATGTGATAGACAGCTGCCAGCTTCTGATTGACCGGCAGCTTGTATTGCTGTGCAAGGACCCGCTGGGTCCCTACACAGTACTACACTTCAGCTTAATATGCATCCAAAGACATCCAGCTGAAATATGGGCTGGCACCACATGATTTCCTCCTCCCGTGGGCCATGTCACAGTCGCAACCCCTGCGACCACGATTCTTATGCCCCTTATACTCTTTGATATGTTTCCCTCAGCTATGCAAATCTAGAGGCTGAAATGTTTGCTCATTCTTCTTTGTTCACGAGCTCTAGCTGGAGCTTGGATGGAGACTGTGAACAGCAATTTTCATGTCTTGTCACAGATTCTCAATGGGATTTAGGTCTGGACCGTGACTGGGCCGTTCACAAACATGAACATGCTCCGATCTAAACCATCCATTGAGACTCTGGCAGGAGGTTTATAGTCTTTGCCAGGGGCGTAATGACCTCGGTCGCAGAGGTCGCCACTGCGATTGGGCCCAGCAGGTTAGGAGCCCAGCGCCCACTCTGTAGAGAAACAGTTGACTTCTCTCAGTGAGAGAGGAGCTGCGCTGTTTCTTTAGTTTCAATCAGTAGCACAGCTACTTGAGGGGGCCGTGCTCAGAGGGCGCCCACCTGGAGCTGCGCTACTGTTAACTATATCAGCGTGTGCAGCGCGCCAATATAGCTAACCTCTGCGGTAGTGTTGGGAGAAAAGATCTCCTTGCACTGATGCTGATGACAGCGCACGCGCAGGAAATCAGAGTCCCAGGGTGGTGACGTCATCACTATGCGCCGGGACTCTGATGACTTGTGCGTGCGATGACAGTGCTGTGATCCACCAGCACTGCAGCCACCAGGACCCTGTAGTAGGTGAGTACGACGTTTTCTTTGCTGCAGTATGAGGGGGACGCACATATATATACAGTTAGGTCCAGAAATATTTGGACAGTGACACAATTTTCGCGAGTTGGGCTCTGCATGCCACCACATTGGATTTGAAATGAAATCTCTACAACAGAATTCAAGTGCAGATTGTAACGTTTAATTTGAAGGTTTGAACAAAAATATCTGATAGAAATTGTAGGAATTGTACACATTTCTTTACAAACACTCCACATTTTAGGAGGTCAAAAGTAATTGGACAAATAAACCAAACCCAAACAAAATATTTTTATTTTCAATATTTTGTTGCGAATCCTTTGGAGGCAATCACTGCCTTAAGTCTGGAACCCATGGACATCACCAAACGCTAGGTTTCCTCCTTCTTAATGCTTTGCCAGGCCTTTACAGCCGCAGCCTTCGGGTCTTGCTTGTTT
The DNA here is from genome assembly GCF_048569485.1 of Anomaloglossus baeobatrachus. Classification (NCBI taxonomy): domain Eukaryota; kingdom Metazoa; phylum Chordata; class Amphibia; order Anura; family Aromobatidae; genus Anomaloglossus; species Anomaloglossus baeobatrachus. Next base: position 165,165,650 of record NC_134362.1, read on the forward strand.
GTGGGTCTTTCCGTCTTAAGTCTGGATTTGAGCAAGTGAAATGCATGCTCAATTGGGTTAAGATCTGGTGATTGACTTGGCCATTGCAGAATGTTCCACTTTTTTGCACTCATGAACTCCTGGGTAGCTTTGGCTGTATGCTTGGGGTCATTGTCCATCTGTACTACGAAGCGCCGTCCGATCAACTTTGCGGCATTTGGCTGAATCTGGGCTGAAAGTATATCCCGGTACACTTCAGAATTACTGCTACTCTTGTCTGCTGTTATGTCATCAATAAACACAAGTGACCCAGTACCATTGAAAGCCATGCATGCCCATGCCATCACGTTGCCTCCACCATGTTTTACAGAGGATGTGGTGTGCCTTGGATCATGTGCCGTTCCCTTTCTTCTCCAAACTTTTTTCTTCCCATCATTCTGGTACAGGTTGATCTTTGTCTCATCTGTCCATAGAATACTTTTCCAGAACTGAGCTGGCTTCATGAGGTGATTTTCAGCAAATTTAACTCTGGCCTGTCTATTTTTGGAATTGATGAATGGTTTGCATCTAGATGTGAACCCTTTGTATTTACTTTCATGGAGTCTTCTCTTTACTGTTGACTTAGAGACAGATACACCTACTTCACTGAGAGTGTTCTGGACTTCAGTTGATGTTGTGAACGGGTTCTTCTTCACCAAAGATAGTATGCGGCGATCATCCACCACTGTTGTCATCCGTGGACGCCCAGGCCTTTTTGAGTTCCCAAGCTCACCAGTCAATTCCTTTTTTCTCAGAATGTACCCGACTGTTGATTTTGCTACTCCAAGCATGTCTGCTATCTCTCTGATGGATTTTTTCTTTTTTTTCAGCCTCAGGATGTTCTGCTTCACCTCAATTGAGAGTTCCTTAGACCGCATGTTGTCTGGTCACAGCAACAGCTTCCAAATGCAAAACCACACACCTGTAATCAACCCCAGACCTTTTAACTACTTCATTGATTACAGGTTAATGAGGGAGACGCCTTCAGAGTTAATTGCAGCCCTTAGAGTCCCTTGTCCAATTACTTTTGGTCCCTTGAAAAAGAGGAGGCTATGCATTACAGAGCTATGATTCCTAAACCCTTTCTCCGATTTGGATGTGAAAACTCTCATATTGCAGCTGGGAGTGTGCACTTTCAGCCCATATTATATATATAATTGTATTTCTGAACATGTTTTTGTAAACAGCTAAAATAACAAAACTTGTGTCACTGTCCAAATATTTCTGGACCTAACTGTATATTATATATATATATATATATATATATATATATATATATATACACACATATACACACACACACCAGGATAGGGCCCCGGTTGGGGGACAAAAATTATAATATATATACAGTGCCTTATGAAAGTATTCGGCCCCTTTGAATTTTTCAACCTTTTCCCACATTTCAGGCTTCAAACATGAAGATAAAAAAAACAAAAAATTTTATAGTGAAAAAGTGGGACACAATTGTGAAGTTGAACGAAATGTAATGCTTATTTTAAACTTTTATAAAAAATAAATAACTGAAAATTGGGGCGTGCAATATTATTCGGCCCCTTTAAGTTAATACTTTGTAGAGCCACCTTTTGCTGCGATTACAGATGCAAGTCGCTTGGGGTTTGTGTCTATCAGTTTTGCACATGGAGAGACTGAAATTCTCGCCCATTCTTCCTTTGTAAACAGCTGGAGCTGAGTGAGGTTGGATGGAGAGCGTTTGTGAACAGCAGTTTTCAGCTCTTTCCACAGATTCTCGATTGGATTCAGGTCTGGACTGTGACTTGGCCATTCTAACACCTAGATACGTTTATTTGTGAACCATTCCATTGTAGATTTTGCTTTATGTTTGGGATCATTGTCTTGTTGAAAGACAAATCTCCGTCCCAGTCTCAGGTCTTTTACAGACTCCAACAGGTTTTCTTCAAGAATGGTTCTGTATTTGTCTCCATCCATCTTCCCATCAATTTTAACCATCTTCCCTGTCCCTGCTAAAGAAAATCAGGCCCAAACCATGATGCTGCCACCACCATGTTTGACAGTGGGGATGGTGTGTTCAGGGTGATGAGCTGTGTTGCTTTTACGCTAAACATATCATTTGACATTGTGCCCAAAAAGTTTGATTTTGGTTTCATCTGACCAGAGCACCTTCTTCCACATGTTTGATATGTCTCCAAGGCAGCTTGTGGCTAACTTTAAACAACACTTTTTATGGCTATCTTTGAGAAATGGCTTTCTTCTTGCCACGCTTCCATAAAGGCCAGATTTGTGCAGTGTACGACTGATTGTTGTCCTATGAACAGACTCTCCCACCTCAGCTGTAGATCTCTGCAGTTCATCCAGAGTGATCATGGGCCTCTTGGCTGCATCTCTGATCAGTCGTCTTCTTCTTGTTTGAGATTACATTTTTGAGGGACGGCCGGGTCTTGGTAGATTTGCAGTGGTATGATACTCCTTCCATTTCAATATGATCGCTTGCACAGTGCTTCTTGGGATGTTTAAAGTTGTAGAAATCTTTTTGTAACCAAATCCAGCTTTAAACTTCTCCATAATAGTATCATGGACCTGCCTGTTGTGTTCCTTGGTCTTCATGATGCTCTCTGTGCTTTAAACAGAACACGAACACTGAGACTAAAGATAAAAATTTTAATGTTATGGTGAAGAATCAACAACAAGTGGGACACAATTGTGAAGTTGAACGAAATTTATTGCTTACTTTAAACTTTTAAAAAAAATAACTGAAAATTGGGGCGTGCAATATTATTCGTCCTCTTTACTTTCAGTACAGCAAACTCACTCCAGAAGTTCATTGAGGATCTCTGAATGATCCAATGTTGTCCTAAATGACTGATGATGATAAGTATAATCCACCTGTGTGTAATCAAGTCTCCGTTAAATGCACCTGCTCTGTGATAGTCTCAGTGTTCTGTTTAAAGCGCAGATAGCATCATAAAGACCAAGGAACACAACAGGCAGGTGTTGTGAATACATTTTCCTGTTTGGGGCTCCCTCTTGTGGTTAGTGCTGGCGGTGCAGTTGATTTGTGGAATGAAAGCCACACACCTGTGGAGGACTGGCAATCAGGTTTCTCAGATTGGGCTATATAGCTGAGTAGTTTTCTCCTGTTACTTGCCGGTGCTCAATGGATATCCTGTGTGTTAAGGACATTCTGAAACCAGCCCTGCTCTCTACCAGAACTCCTCTCAGATAAGTTGGTCTTGTACCTCTGCTTATTGTTTCCACTTTCTTGTTGTTTTTTCTGCTTTTGATACTAATGCTTGATTCCTATTTTGCCTGTGTGGAGTTCCTGGTGGAATTGGATCATTCCCTGCTGGGAGTGTCTGTATACCTAGCTCCAAGTTTCTGCAATGTATTGTGTTTTGTCATGCTTGGTATTAATTCAGTCCCTCATCTATATTAGTGTTTTTAAATCCCAGTAACATCAGAGTGCTGATATAGTAGGGAAGAGGCCGTTTGGTCACAGGGTTTTTCCATATCAGACGTGCTGGTATTTATTAGGGTTTTTACGGCTGTAGACAGTACTCCTTCCTATCCTTTCCTATAAAGATAGTTTGGGCCTCATCTTTGCTGAATCTGTTTTTCTAGCTTTGTATTATGTTTTCCTATATCACCGTAGTCTTTACATGTGGGAGGCTATCTAAATCTTTGGGGATTGCTCCGAGGCAGATTAGCTTTTCTTATTTCTATCTGTAAGAATATTTAGTTCTTTGGCTGTGTTGAGACGACTAGGTCATCATAGGCTCGTCCCACGTTTACTTCTAGTTGTATGTCAGGATTAGGTCTGCAGTCCGCTAAGGTTCCAGCCACTCTGGTTACTTTTTGGGTTCCCGCATTTTTTTATCCTCCTCGGTCCCTGAATCATAACAGTAGCACCGGCCCTACCTAAGATTCTAGGGTACTCAAAAGAAGGAAAAAAAAAAGGTGTCAGAATTTTTTTTTTGTGTGTGTTTTTCCTCTTTATCTCTGGGTGCCGTGGAGGATATTGTGCTATTATGGATGTTACACAATTAGCTGGGCCAGTCGATCAGCTTACGTCTCAGGTTAAGAATATATCCGATTATCTTGCTCAGACACCTGCTTGAGAACCTAAGATACCTTTACCTGATTTGTTCTCTGGGGATCGGTCTAAATTTTTGAACTTCAAGAACAATTGTAGATTATTTTTTGCCCTGAAACCTAAGTCCTCAGGGTCTTCCAGGCAGCAAGTTCAGATTGTTATCTCTCTGCTGCATGGTGCCCACCAGGATTGGGCTTTTTCCCTGGCGCCTTAAGATTGTGCTCTTGCTGATGTGGATTTTTTTTTTCAGGCTCTGGGGTTGTTATATGATGAACCTAATGCTATTGATCAAGCCGAGAAAACTTTATTGGCTTTGATCCAGGGTCAGGAACCTGCAGAAGTATATTGTCAGAAATTTCGTAAGTGGGCAGTCCTTACCGAGTGGAATGATGCGGCGCTTGCGGCTCTCTTTCGGAAAGGGATGACAGAGCCTGTAAAGGATTTTATGGTGGACTTTCCTGTCCCCTCTGGTCTCAATGCCTCTATGTCATTGGCCATTCAGATTGATAGATGTTTACGTGAACGTAAAACAATGCGAACAGAGGTGTTGCTCTCAGAGCAGACTCCGGAGCCTATGCAGTGTGATAGGGTCCTTTCTAGGGCAGAACAGCAGCATTTTAGACCGCGTAATAAGCTGTGTTTCTTCTGTGGAGACGCTTCTCAGGGCCGGCTCCAGGTTTTTGTGGGCCCCGGGCGGAAGAGTCCCAGTGGGCCCCATCCACACACAGACACCGATACGAACATATACATATTTAAAGACAAACTCACAAAAATACATATAAACAGACAAATATATACAGTCATATACACTTACAGACACACACACACAGTCTGCTGCATACAGACAGACACACACACACACAACTCTGCTACATACAGACAAACACACACAACTCTGCTACATACAAACACATACAACTCTGCTACATACAAACACATACAACTCTGCTACATTCAGACAAATGCACACAGCTCTGCTACATTCAGACAAACACAACTTTGCTACATACAGACAAACATACAACTCTGCTACATACAGACAAACACATACAACTCTGCTACATACAAACACATACAACTCTGCTACATACAAACACATACAACTCTGCTACATACAAACACATACAACTCTGCTACATACAGACAAACACACACAACTCTGCTACATACAGACAAACACATACAACTCTGCTACATACAAACACATACAACTCTGCTACATACAGACAAACACACACAACTCTGCTACATACAAACACATACAACTCTGCTACATACAAACACATACAACTCTGCTACATACAGACAAACACATACAACTCTGCTACATACAGACAAACACATACAACTCTGCTACATACAAACACATACAACTCTGCTACATACAAACACATACAACTCTGCTACAGACAAACACATACAACTCTGCTACATACAGACAAACACATACAACTCTGCTACATACAGACAAACACACACAACTCTGCTACATACAGACACATACAACTCTGCTACATACAGACAAACACACACAACTCTGCTACATACAGACAAACACATACAACTCTGCTACATTCAGACAAACACATACAACTCTGCTACATTCAGACAAACACATACAACTCTGCTACATACAAACACATACAACTCTGCTACATTCAGACAAACACATACAACTCTGCTACATTCAGACAAACACATACAACTCTGCTATATTCAGACAAATGCAGTGCACACAACTCTGCTGCTCTGTGGGGCCCACACCCGCGGCTTGGCGGGGACAGCACCAGCGGCAGCACCCGCGGCTCGGCGGGGCCCACACCCGCGGCTCGGCAGGGCCAGCACCCGCGGCTCGGCGGGTACAGCACCCGCGGCTCGGCGGGTACAGCACCCGCGGCTCGGCGGGTACAGCACCCGCGGCACTGGCAGCACCCGCGGCTCGGCAGGGCCCACACCCGCGGCACTGGCAGCACCCGCGGCTCGGCAGGGCCCACACCCGCGGCTCGGCGGGGCCAGCACCCGCGGCTCGGCGGGGCCCACACCCGCGGAATCGGCGGGTGGGGGCATTGGCAGGGGCCAGGGCATACATCCAGGGGGTAGAAGCAGCTCACCGGGGCCTATAATGGGGAGGCGGGGAGGGCACTTACCCGATTAGGTCACGGTGGAGAGGGGGCCCACACAGCGCCGGACAGAAGCTCGCCTCCTTCATCTGTGGGACTGAGAAGGCGGTAGCTCCGCCCACAGGTGAAATTCAAACGAGGATGTCTGCGCGCCTTAAAGTGACGGCGCCGCAGATTGCTGCCGAGGACTGCGGTCCCCGGAACTCGGCCGGGGACCGCAGAACTGTAAAGGCGAGTGGGCCCCGGCCAAGGGACAGGAGAACTGACGAGGCCGAGTGGGCCCCCCCGGCTCTCCAGGGCCCCGGCATTTGCCCGGGTTTGCCGGGTGCTGACGCCGGCCCTGACGCTTCTCATACTATTTATGTCTGCCCTAAGCGCGAGAAACGATTTGCCCGTTCGTTTACTTTGGGCGGTATACAGTCTAACTTTCTTTTGTCGGTTTCTTTGATTTGTTCCCTATCATCATTTTCGGCTATGGCTTTTATTGATTCAGGAGCTGCCCTGAACTTGATGGATTTTGGGCTTGCTGAACGTTGTGGTTTTCCTTTGGTACCTTTGCATGCTCCTATCCCTTTGAGGGGTATTGATACTACTCCTTTAGCTGAAAATAAGCCCCAGTTTTGGACCCAGGTGATGATGCGGGTCGCGCCTGACCATCAGGAGGTTTGTAAGTTTTTGGTCTTGCATAAATTGCATGACATTTTGGTACTGGGATTCCCTTGGTTGCAAGCCCATAATCCAGTTCTTAATTGGACATCTTTGTCTGTGACTAGTTGGGGCTACCAATGTGTACAAAGTGATACTCCTGTTTTGGCTATTACATCTCAGACACGGGAGATCCCTGACTATTTGGCGGATTTCAAGGATGTATTTAATGAGACCGAGGCTGCATCTTTGCCTCCGCATAGGACTTTGATTGTGCTATTGAATTAGTGCCTGGTTGTAAATTTCCTAAGGGACGGCTTTTCAATTTATCTGTACCTGAACATGTTGCTATGCGGACTTATATTAAGGAGTCTTTGGAGAAGGGTCACATCAGACCATCATCTTCACCTCTGGGCGCTGTTTTTTTCTTTGTGGCCAAGAAGGATGGTTCACTGCGTCCTTGTATTGACTAATGTCTCCTTAATAAAATCACGGTTAAATATCAGTATTAGGGATGATTGAATACTTCGATTATTCGGCTTTGCGAATATTTTATGAATACCTCGCCGCTATTCGACTATTTGCGAATATTCGATGCGCAGTGTAAGTCTATGGGAAACCCGAATAACAACTATTCGGTACTATTCGGCCTTCCCATAGACTTACATTGCGCATCGAATAGCCGAATAGTGTCGATGTATTCGGAAAATATTCGCGAAGCCGAATATTTGAGGTATTTGATCATCCCTAATCAGTATCCATTGCCTCTGATTTCCGACCTGTTTTCTAGCGTGAAGGGTGCTAGTTGGTTTACTAAGCTCGATCTTCGGGGAGCGTATAATCTCATTCGCAGTAAGCAGGGTGATGAATGGAAGATGGCGTTTAATACCCCTGAGGGTCATTTTGAGTACCTAGTGATGCCCTTTGGGCTCTTTAATGCCCCTTCTGCCTTTCAATCTTTCATGAATGATATTTTTCGGGACTTTGTGGACAAGTTTTTGATTGTCTATTTGGATGACATTTTGATTTTTTCTGACGACTGGGATTCTCATGATCAACAGGTTCGGACAGTGTTTCAGGTTTTCAGGGACAATGCATTATATGTCAAAGGATCGAAATGTCTGTTTGGCACCCAAAAGATCTTTTTTGGGATTTATTTTGTCCCCATCTTCTATTGAGATGGATCCGGTCAAGGTCCAGACCATTCATGATTGGGTTCAGCCTACTTCTTTGAAAGGCCTTCAGAAGTTTTTGGGTTTTGCTAATTTCTATCGTAAATGCATAGGCAATTTTTCTAGTATTGTCAAGCCATTGACTGATTTGAGGAAATCAGCAATTTTGAAGTTTCAATATTCTTCAAATACAAATTTAAAAATTAACCTTTAATAAATTCATATAAAATTGGTCCTAAGACAATAAAACCAGACAAACAATACATATAAGGTTTGGCCCCTCCTGACAAGGAGATATGTGTTGGCCAACAGATTCAACTAATACCGCTATGATGATTTGGGACTTATTTCACCAGATAAATGGGTGCCACTTAACATCAAAGTCCCCAAATAATTATTTGGATTTATCTCACCAATTGCTTTTGGATTCAGTGAGGTTCAAACCATCTCCTGGCAGAACCTTACAGACAGACAGATATACCTCCCGACGCGTTTCGTTCTGAAAAAAACTCTTCAGGGGAGCTTATGAATCCATTCCGAGTCTCATAACGTCATGAGTCCGTTATGTCCAGCAGACATGCAATAGACAAAGACTCATCACAGAGTCATATAAGCGGTGAATCCAATTCAGGTCCCATACACCATGGACCCAGCACCTAATCATGCACGTGACAGGAGCAGCCGTGCTTCTCGCTCTCACCAAGTGCATGATTAGGTGCTGGGTCCATGGTGTATGGGACCTGAATTGGATTCACCGCTTAAATGACTCTGTGATGAGTCTTTGTCTATTGCATGTCTGCTGGACATAACGGGCTCATGATGTTATGAGACCCGGAATGGATTCATAAGCTCCCCTGAAGAGTTTTTTTCAGAACGAAACGCGTCGGGAGGTATATCTGTCTGTCTGTAAGGTTCTGCCAGGAGATGGTTTGAACCTCACTGAATCTAAAAGCAATTGGTGAGATAAATCCAAATAATTATTTGGGGACTTTGATGTTAAGTGGCACCCATTTATCTGGTGAAATAAGTCCCAAATCATCATAGCGGTATTAGTTGAATCTGTTGGCCTACACATATCTCCTTGTCAGGAGGGGCCAAACCTTATATGTATTGTTTGTCAGGTTTTATTGTCGTAGGACCAATTTTATATGAATTTATTAATGGTTAATTTTTAAATTTGTATTTGGAGAATATTGAAACTTCAAAATTGCTGATTTCCTTGATTGATTGTTTAGATAAACCCATTGGCTATATACATTGACTGATTTGACCAAGAAGGGAGCTGATAATGTGAATTGGTCTTCAGAGGCAGTCTGGCTTTTCAGGAGCTTAAAAGGAGGTTTACTTCTGCTCCGGTCTTGCGGCAGCCAGACTTGTCTATTCCTTTTTAGGTGGAGATCGATGTCTCGGAGATCGGAGATGGGTCTGTCTTGTCTCAAAGAGACCCTGTGACTTCTAAACTTAGACCCTGTGCTTTTTTTCCCGGAAATTTTCACCACCAGAGCGACATTATGATGTGGGGAATCTGGAATTATTGACTATGAAGTGCGCCTTTGAAGAATGGCGCCATTGGCTGGAGGGGGCGAGACATCAAATTGCTGTACTTACTCATCATAAGAATTTGATCTATCTTGAATTTACCAGGAGGTTGAATCCTAGGCAGGCTAGATGGGCCTTGTTTTTCACGCACTTTAATTTTGTGGTCTCGTATATTCCGGGTACTAAGAATATTAAGGTGGATGTCCGTTCTAGGAGTTTCTTTGCTGATTCTCTGGATGTGACTGAGCCTGCTACCATCCTGCATGAGGGAGTGATTCTCTATGCGATTTCACCGATTTAAGACTTGCTCTTGAGGAATTTCAGGAGAACAAACCTGAAAGATGTCCTGGTGGGAAATTGTATGTTCCTGACCAATGGAAGAGTAGAGTGATGTCTGAAGTTCATTGTTCTGTGTTGGCTGGTCATCCTGGGATTTTTGGCGCCAGGGATTTGGTGAATAGGTCCTTTTGGTGGCCTTCTCTGTCTCGTGATGTTAGGACTTTTGTGTAGTCCTGTGGGATCTGTTCTAGATCCAAGTCTTCTTGTTATTGTTCTAATGGCCTATTATTGACATTGCCTAAGAGACCATGGACTCACATCTCAATGGATTTTATTTCTGATCTCCCTGTTTCACAGGGGATGACGGTTATTTGGGTAATCTGTGATAGATTTTCCAAAATGATTTATTTGGCGCCACTGCCTAAGTTGCCATCAGCTTCGGAGTTGGTACCTTTGTTTCTTCGTCAGGTGGTTCGTTTGCATGGTATTCTTGAGAATGTTGTGTCCGATAGGGGAGTCCAGTTTGTGTTTAGATCTTGGATAGCTTTTAAGGCCACTTTCCACACAGAGATAAATCTTTGGCAGATCTGTGGTTGCAGTGAAATCATGGACATATTGTTCCATTTGTACACAGCCACAAACCTGGCACTGATTGTCCACAATTTCACTGCAACCACAAATCTGCCGCAGATTTCTCTGTGTGTAAAGTGGCCTTTAGTTCTAGGCTGGGAATTGAGTTATCTTTCTCTTCTGCGTTTCATCCTCAGACCAATGGACAGACTGAGAGGACAAATCAGACTTTGGAAACCTATTTGCGATGTTTTGTGTCGGCTGATCAGGATTCAGGACGACTGGGCTTCTTTTATGTCTTTGGCTGAGTTTGCTCTTAATAATAGAGCTAGTTCGGCCACTTTGATGTCTCCTTTTTTTGCAATTTCGAGTTTCATCCTCAGTTTTCTTCGGGACAGATGGAGGCTTCCGCCTGCCCGGATGTTGATTCTGCAGTAGAGAAAATGCAACATATTTGGGATCAAGTGGTGGATAAATTGTCCCACTGCCAGGAAAATGTCCAACGGTTTGCTAACCAACGTAGGCCTGTGGCTTTAAGGTAGGGGACTTGGTCTGGTTGTCTTCCAGACATGTTCTATGAAAGTTTCTTCTCCGAAATTTAAGCCAAGGTTTATTATACCTTATTAAATTTCGAATATAGTTAATCCTGTTTCATTCCGTTTGGCTCTTCCAGAGACTTTCAAGATTCACAATGTCTTTCATAAGTCTTTGTTGAAAAAATATTTTGAACCGGTGACACTGTTGGGGATTTATTCAAAATTGAAGGCATACTGAACTAGCATGGCTTACCACAGCATCTTGCAGCGGTGTGCTATTCCATCCGGTTTGCGTTTAGTTGGACCATCATTTATTTTTCAACAGGACAATGACCCCAAACACACCTTCAGGCTGTGTAAGGGCTATTTGACTAAGAAGGAGAGTGATGGGGTACTACGCCAGATGACCTGGTCTCCACAGTCACCAGACCTGAACCCAATCGAGATGGTTTGGGGTGAGCTGGACCGCAGAGTGAAGGCAAAAGGGCCAACAAGTGCTAAGCATCTCTGGGAACTCCTTCAAGACTGTTGGAAGGCCATTTGCGGTGACTACCTCTTAAAGCTCAGTCATTCATTCATTCATTCATTCATCACTAGAATGCCAAGAGTGTGCAAAGCAGTAATCAAAGCAAAAGGTGGCTACTTTGAAGAACCTAGAATATAAAGACATATTTTCAGTTGTTTCACACTTTTTTGTTAAGTATTTCATTCCACATGTCTTAATTCATAGTTTTGATGCCTTCAATGTGAATCTACAATTTTCAGAGTCATGAAAATAAAGAAAACTCTTTCAATGAGAAGGTGTGTCCAAACTTTTGGTCGCTACTTTATATTTCATAAATCTGTATACAATATAAGAAAAAACACAAGGAAATGTATATCTATAAGTATTTATCCCTATACAATTAAAATAGAGAATAATCAATATACAGCATTAATGATCTGACCTAACTTATATACAGGATATAAGTCAGTATTCACACCTAGGTGTGGACAAGGCTAAAAAGTGCTCTTATACCTAAGTACCTATAAAGGTGCGAGGGTATAAAGCATAAAACAATAGAACAATAGAGAAATGTCAAAGCAAGAATATATGCAAACAAATAAATGAGGTACTGTATATTACCATGCAGCAACACCAAAAGCTTCCCAGACCGGTGTTTCATGTTGTACTTTCCTCAGAAGAGTCATTGTGCTGCTGGAAGGTGAACCTATGCCTCAATCTCAAGTCTTATGCAGACTCTAACAGGTTTTCTTCCAGGATTGCCCTGTATTTAACTCAGTCCATCTTTCCAGCAACTCTGACTAGCTTCCCTGCCCCTGCTGAAGAAAAGTCTCCCCACAACATTATGCTGCTACCACCATGTGTGACGGTGGGGATGATATTTTCCGGATGATGTGCAGTGTTAGTTTTCTGTTACATTTAGCCCAAAAAGTTTTACTTTGGTCTAATCTGAACAGACCACCTCTTCCACATGTAATGTAAGGGACAGAACTAGCATGTGGAAGAAGGTGCTCAGGTCAGATGAGTCCAGAGTTGAACTTTTTGGGCTAAATGAAATATGTTATGTATAATGGAAAACTAACACTGCACAACACCATGAAAAACACCATCCCCACCGTCACACATGGTGGTGGCAGCATCATGCTATGGGGATGCCTTTCTTCAGCAGGGGCAGGGAAGCTGGACTGAGTTGATGGGAAGATAGTGGGATTATAGATGTATTTAGGAAACAATGTATCAACTTAAAAACAACAACAAAACTTTACAAAGGTGTACAAAGACTTCAAGTTGAGAGCTTGTACATTTTGTTGATTTATACCATTATACACTTGCAGTCTTGTCTGTCTATTAAAAGGAATCTGTCAACACAGTTTTGTGCTTACACCTAATTTACAGACCTGCATGCTATAGAGGCAGAGCCCCTGATTCCAGCGGTCTGTTACGTACTGGGCTGCTTAGTGTGGTTTTTATAAAATCACTGTTTTATTATCACTAGAGGACTACTTAGCTTTAAGTTGGATAGTCCAATCCAAATCCCACCACTGATTGGCCGCTTTCTGTCTCTGCACAGTGTACACAGAAAGCTTGCAAACATTGGTGTGGATGGGGTTATACAGAGCTGAGCAGGAAGACAAGCAGCTAAACAGTAATTTTAACAAAACTACAAGCAACCCAGTAAGTGACACATAGCTGAAATGAGGATCTCTGCCTTATGCTGCTATCAAATGGAGTAGCGAAAAAACCTGGTGCCAGATGCCCTTTAATGTGCTCACTAGCCAAAGTTCTCCTTTATCATATGTCTTTGCTGTAATTGTATGTTATGATTTTTATTTTAGATAAGTAGAATTCTGAATTTCGTATCAGCTCCCCAAAAATAAATAAAAAATGGGAGCCAGATGGTCATTTCAAGATCATGCAGCATTTTTAACTTTGCGGTTGAGGCTTCGGTAGGATCATGACATAACCCTTAATCCTTGGACTTGAACCTTTCCGTACTAAGCAGAAGATTAATTTATTCAGACTCTGAGTCACAGAAAGGAAGCCTATTATGTTCCTTCCATGTGAGGTGGTAAATAATGCTAAAATGTGTAGCACATTAGGTGGATTGCGTATAGCAATGTAGAGCATGTGAATGTAGAAGATTAAGACTTTTGCATTGATGACCTATCCTTTGGATCGGTCGGAGAGCGACTCCAGCCATCCCCACCAATCATTTGTTTCCGATGCCGCCACCAGCTAGAACTACTCAATCGCGGAGTTGCATAGCTCTGTGAACAATATCGTGGCTGTGGCTGGGTACTGCATATCTGCCCTGTGTTGAAATCTATAGGGGGTGGATGTGTAGTACGCAGACGCAGCCACTAATCCTTCAACGGAGCTGTGCTGTGCAGCTCCACAATGGAGTCATTCCAGCTGGCGGTGGCACCGGGAGCAGCTGATTGTCGGGAGTGCCGGATGTCACGCTCCCACCAGTCAGACATTGATGACCGTTAGATAGGTCATCAAAGTAAAAGTCCTGGACAACCCTTTTAAATCTATCATATTGGTTACAGAACGTCAAGGGAACACCCCATCCATCCAGCCACAGACCCCATCAAAAAAGTCCTAACCTCCCCGAATAAATTACGTACTGATGGCAGGAGTGACTCCACACAATATTAAACGTAGGTGGCTCTAGAGTTTGTCTTCTTCCTCCCTGAAGGGACAATTTGCATATTTTACAGAGGGGTATTGCGGCTTAAAGTCTCCTCACCACTGGCATGCTGGAATGGTGTGTCAGTCTCCGCAAGGAGAATATTTCCCCCTTTAGACCCTGTCTTAGCCTCGAACAGCCAGATCAGATCTCATACTTTTAACTTGATGAGGGACAACCATCCCGAAACACCATATCTGCAAGTTGAAGTTCTGATCTGGCAAAAATCCTAAGGCTTGTTAAAGAGTCACATTTGACTGTTAGGATTGCTACCTCTAATAGGTGGCACTAGAGTTTGTCTTCTTCCTCCCTGAAGAGATAATTTGTATATTTCCCAGAGGAGCATTGCGGCTTAAAGTCTCCTCACCACTGGCATGCTGGAACAGTGTGTCAGTCACCACAAGGAGAATAGCTTCCACTGTAGACACGGATACATTAAGACTGTAGAAGGCAAACAGTTCAGTCACATTCCAAAGTAATGTGTTTCTGCTCTAATTTTATTCTTGCTGCTCTGCTGGGGCACAGCAGGCAAAAGTCACACCCCCAAAGAGTCCTGTAATCCATGCCCCCTCGGAAAAGACCTTAAAAATTAACAATAAACTGTCCATTTCTCTGGAACCGTATGGCGGATGAAAAAAAAAAGGAATAATAGAGCAAACCATGGCCACTTTTGACCTGGTGACACTAGGGGCTCTATATTGAGTGGGCTTGCCATGTCCATTTGGTGGTCTTCATGAAAGGCTCATGCATTTTCTCTGGCTCCACTATTGGTGTAAATCATCCTAGTACACAGTGTGAGCCATGTAAAGTCCTGATTAATGTTGTATGTGACCTAAAAGAATCCAGGGTTATGTTTTTCTGCTGTTGACCTTGTATTAGGGCTTTTCGCAATCTCCAGTCCATTATGGGAGATTTCTAAAAACCTGGCACATAAATGGGAACATAGACCACAAATCTGCCCATACAACCCCTGAACTTATTAGTAAGAAGTCAATGTGAGCTTCCAGTCAACATCTGGTCTTCATAATTTCCTCCAGTACAAGGGAAGTGTTATGGTACTTGTGTACTGCCAGAGAAAAGAGCTACCAGGTCACCTGTTTTCTGCTCACTATAAATGGGGAGTATCGGCACCACGGCATGGGTGAAAACTGACCTGTAATAAAAGTTGTTTTGACAAAAAATTTTGAAAAATTAAATTTAAAAAATTCTAATGCAATTACAATATGGATACCTGTGAACATTCGGAGAAATTCCTGCTTTAGATTGGTTGTCTTGTGATGACAATGCTCTTCACAAGTTCTACTGGATGAGCTCTCCAAGATAGCCATCGTAATTATCCATCATTCATGAGCTTTAAAAATGAAAAACTTACTTTTCCCCCCAAAATTTAAGCATTTTGCTCAAAATGTTTCAGTTTCAGAATGGAGAAGAAAAAAAGGAACCCGTAGTTTGTTAGGTTATTGCTCCGGAGAACAGCAGTACCCCATATGTGGTGGTAGACTATTATGTGGGCACATGGCAGTGCTCCGAAAGGAAAGAGCGCTTTGATTTTCAGAGGCCAACCTTTGCTGGAGGAGCAAGTTTAGTGCCAATCTCTCAAAAGTGATCCCAAGTTGTGAACTATACCCCTACAGAATTGTACCCAGGGCTGTAGTAAGTATATCATTCATTGGGCTGTGAAAATGAAAAATCGACTGTTTTGAAATAACATGTAATTTTAGTTCCAATTGTTTTATCTTCACGAGTAATAAGAAAAAATATTATCCGGTAACTTACTACATTTTGGCACCTGGCACGGCTCAAAAAGGAAGGAGCTCCATTTTTAATCCAAATTTTGCTGCAATGTTCAATCCTCAGAGGATCAAGTCCAAGTCGAATTTCCTAAAATTGGTGAATTCAAACATTTTGAGATATGGTTTGAGGTTTGCAAAAAACAAAGAAACAACTTGCGCTGCATTATTTCTTACACTACTGAAGCATCAGTGAGTCAGCTAATGTCTTTTTTTGCGTGGCTACGTGGGCTTTTTCCCATAATGCCCTTCAGCTAAAACTTATGGATCATGATACCTTGTACAGTGGTGGTCAGTGCCTGGGCCATCACAGATCAGCTATTCCCAGTGGAGCACAGTTTGTACGGCAGAGATATTTTCAGTCTACATCCTCGCTTTAATTTGTAGCGTGTAAGCTCTTATGGTTAGGGGGATTCTTTCCTGTAGAGTGTAAGCTCTGACGGTATGTAGTGTCCTCTCTCTCCTCCTGTTGAGCGTAACTTTTAATGGCCAGCCTTGTCTTCTCTCTCTCCTGTAGAGTGTAAGCTCTTGTGATCAGCAGGGTCCTCTCTCTCTTTCTATAGAGTGTCAGCAGGGTCCTCTCGCTCTCCTGTAGAGTGTAAGTGACTCGCCCACCCCAGGGGTTTGGGACACCCGGTGTCGGGCCGGACTAGTCCGGGGGTAGTCAGAGGTGGTGGGGCCCGACTCCATGACCCTGGCAGGGTCAACTAATATGGCAGTTGTGGGGCTGGTAACTTTAATTAAAGTTTGTGGAAGTATTCGTGACGCCACCTGTGGATTGCGGCTATAGAGCCGCCACTGCTGGATGAGACCTCCGGGGCTGATGGATTAGCAGCTGGGATGGTTCTGCTCCCCACAGGTGGAGCGGTACCCCGGGGCAGCCTTTGGTGCTTATTAAAGTCTATGGTGCTTTGGAAATGGTGCAGGGCTAATCCGGTAGTGTAAGAACCGACACAAACAACAGTCTCTTTACCTTCTTTTCTTTTACTTTGTAACAGTTCAGTCCTGGGAGACCGTCACAGGTGGTGAAGGGGATCCGGTTGGCCTGGAAGTACCTGGGGTGATCTCCTTGGCCAGTCGAGTATTGAGGCCTACTCCCCGTTCTTCCTTTGCTTCTACAGGATCCTGCACTCTGGGTTTAGCAATGGCCCTCTTGCTGCTGGGACTGGTGGTAAGTCCCTTTCTCGTAGGATAGGCTGCACAGGCCCTCTCTGATGCTTCCCTGCTGGGGTCCACACCGGGCCCTCGTGATGCAGCTGTACCTTCGGGTTGTTGTGGGGGCCAGGAGACCTACAGTCCTCCTGCCCTTCGGATTCGGTTATTGGGGGATCCAACCCCCTGGCAACCACAGACTCCGATGTCTAATTTTTAGTGTGTTCTTCTGAGGCGAACAGGTTCTGACCAGTTCTCCCCTAGAATCTTCTCTACGTGCCTTGCTACGGCTCCTGCTTTTCCTGGGTTGAGCTAGCCTAGCTCCAAACCCCAGCTCACAAGACCGTCTTCTCAGCTCCTCTCTCCTTGAACTTCTCTAACAAACTACCTAACTCCTCCCTCAGGTCAGAGCTTAAGGAAGTGCTCCCTGGAACTCCAGGTTTAGAGCTCCCTCTGCTGGCCTGAGGGAGAAACGGTGTTGAATGTTGGTACTTACTGGCATATAGACTTCCCCAGTTACCTCCAGGCTCAGCATTAACCCTTTGGAGGGGCAACACTGTTGTGGCAACCAGATCCTGGGGCGCCACATAACCTCTTATGGTCAGCAGGGTACTCTCTCTCTCCTGTAGAGTAAGCTCTTTTGGTCAGTGGAGTCCTAGGTAGGCCCTTGCGCTAGGTCACCTCCTAAAGGGGGCTTTACACGCTGCGACATCGCTAATGCGGAGTCGTTGGGGTCACGGAATTTGTGACACACATCCAGCCGCACTAGCGATGTTGCTGCGTGTGACACCGATGAGCGATTTTGCATCGTTGCAAAAACGTGCAAAATCGCTCATCGGTGACATGGGGGTCCATTCTCGATTATCGTTACTGCAGCAGTAACGATGTAGTTCGTCGCTCCTGCGGCAGCACACATCGCTATGTGTGACGCCGCAGGAACGAGGAACCTCTCCTTACCTGCCTCCCGGCCGCTATGAGGAAGGAAGGAGGTGGGCGGGATGTTCCGGCCACTCATCTCCGCCCCTCCGCTTCTATTGGGCGGCCGCTCAGTGACGTCGCTGTGACGCCGCACGGACCGCCCCCTTAGAAAGGAGGCGGTTCGCCGGTCACAGCGACGTCGCCGGGCAGGTAAGTATGTGTGACGGGTCTGCGTGATGTTGTGCGGCACGGGCAGCGATATGCCCATGTCGCACAACAGATGGGGGCGGGTACCCCCTCCTCCCCTGCGAGCAGATCATGTGCGTAGGACCTTGCAGGCCCTGAACTCACCTTGACTAGTGAAGGCCAGCGAGATGCTAGTCTCGCCACTGCAATAAGACAACACAGGGCAAGTAAAATAAAAATAAACAGGTGGGGTAAGATGCAACAAATAATACTCCACAACTTCTCCAACAGTAACTTCTTAGGTGGAACAGAAGCGACACCTCAGCGTCTCCAGAGACTGGATCCTTCAAAGTGGACAGCATAGGTATGAGCTATAGCCAGCATAGGAAGGAATGAGGAGCAGATATTTTATTGCAGAAGAGAGTGGCTACAGCTGAGGTTGAAACTACCTGCTAGATCACTACAGGATAGAAATGAGCCTTAACCTGGATCAAATTAAATATGTTTCAACTCAGGGTAAATGATGAATGGGCACTAAAGTGGATCTGTGATCAACAATACGCTCTGACCTTCTGATCCCAGATCACCTCGAGATCACATCAGGCCATGACGCACTTGTGACACTACCACAGCAAATCTCACTTAGGCGTTATTTTTCATTGTTACCCCAGCCTCTTGTACCCTGACACTTCCATTGTCTTTGTGGTAGGCTACTGGCCATTATCATTGTGTGCTTACAGTGTGTACATCAGTAACACATGCAAATAATATGAGGCCACTTTAAAAGAACCCCTTTAATTTATAATAATAGGACACAATACAATCTGACTGGCATGGATGTGTCATGGCCAAGTGACAATCCAGGGGCAGTGAATGCTAGAAAATCCCGGGGATTGGCAGCATGTTCTGCACCTGCGGACTCTAGGAAACTGTCAGTTTTTCCTCTCAGTTGCCAGCCTCTGACTTCCTTTATTAACCTCACTCTGGGGTGGTTTGGGTGCAGTTTATAGTTTGTTCCTTGCTGAGCTCTGGAGATGCCGTCTTCTGTTGCTCCAGAGACTCCTGTTGTTGCTGCAGCTCAGATAAATGTTTGTCTTTTGCTATCTACCAGGGCTCTGGTGATTGCAGTCGTCTTTCCCCTGTATTGTTCCCTTGTGTCTTCCGTTAGTGTTAGTGGTGTTGACGAAGAGCTCATACCCTCCATCCTCACTTAGGGCCCATTTGCCAAGGTAAGACAGGGTCCCAGATATTCCAGCTCGGCAACAGGTGCAGAGCCTGTATAGAGTCAGTGAGGGGAGTGAGGGTGAGCTGCAGGTTATTGTCACCACTTCCCCTTTCCCTAGCAATAAGGCATTCCTTCCCCCTTCCTGTGTGTTGTCCTATATGGCCGGTATAGCCTCTCTCCCCTGCCGTGACACTGACAGTAACGTCATTATTCACATCTCTGACACTGTAATATTTCACAAGTAGAAAACCATATAATTCAGTATGCAGAGTTTAGATGTTCTCCAACCACCTCAGCCCCCACCTGAAAAATTCAATGAAGACAGATTTCCCCATTACTGAGATAAGTGATGACCGTTGGTGCTCATGAAGTTTTATGGAGAACTGTAACAGACATTCCAAGAAAACATGCAGCAAACTATTGTCTCCGCCTCTGACTCCTCCTCCCTTCTCCATAGAATTTTATAAGTACCAACTGTCATTTCCTATCTCAGTAATGGGAAAATCTCTGTTCACTGAATGAAGATTGTACCCTTGAATTGAGAGTGAAAGATCCATCCAAGAAGAGATAGAAGCAGATTTCTCTGATAAGATATATTACAAAGTTGCTTATTTTGTGTGTACTATTCATTTAAATTAATCCCATTCCCAGTCAAAATCCTCATTTGAAGTTAAAATAATCTTATCAGTTTCTTTAGCTCCTCTTTTATTCCTATCTATAATTGAGGCTCTGCTTTTTTTATATTGGCCCCTGTATTTAAGAAGGAGCTCTTCATAAATAGCTCACGCGGGCCTAGGAATGATACAAATTTATAAAAAAAATAAAATGAAAAATAGATAAAATTCTTCATATATTTCATAAATATTCTAAAATAAATTTGGACTAAATGGAAAAGAATCCTGGAGTTAGCTTAGACTTGATGAATTCTGCATATAAATGTTTCTTTGTTTGCTAGTTCACATCATGATGATTTTACAGGGATTGACAATTGCAATTGACAGCCAAATGTCTGCCAAACTCTAAATCTATAATTATGGCAGCATCTAAGGAGCAAAATGAAGTGATTGCCAGTTCTAGCAGTTCTAAAGCCCGCTACACACGCTTCAATATATCTCACAATCCGTCGTTGGGGTCAAGTTGTAAGTGACGCACATCCGGCATCGTTTGTGAGGTATCTGCGTGTGACAGCTACATGCGATCAGGATTGAACGCAAAACCGTTGATCGCAAACACATCGTATCATTCTCTAGAATTGTGCGTTTTGTTGCATGAACCTAGTCAATTGTAACGTGTGACATCCCTCATACGATTTTGTTGTCTGATGCTATGTGCGCAGGTGTGCGCTCTGCACCGCAGCTTAAAAAAGGTCTGCTTGAGAGCGCAGCTAAAAAGCTGCGTTCTGAAGCGCCTCACAATGTCTGTCATGCACTAATCTCTGTCAGTCCGTCACTATCTCTGTCCCTCACTCTCAGTCCATGTCAGTCTATCCCCCTCTCTCATATACTCACCGATCCCCGATCCCTGGCGCTGCACGGCATTCACACTGCTCCGGCGGCTTTTACTGTTTTGAAAAAGCCGGCCGCCCATTAAACAATTTCGTATTCCCTGCTTTCCCCGCCCACCAGCGCCTATGATTGGTTACAGTGAGACACGCCCCCACTCTGAGTGACAGGTGTCACACTGCACCCAATCACAGCAGCCGGTGGGCGTGTCTATACTGTGTAGTGAAATAAATAATTAAATAATTAAAAAAAACGGCGTGCGGTTCCCCCCATTTTTAAAACCAGCCAGATAAAGCCATACGGCTGAAGGCTGGTATTCTCAGGATGGGGAGCTCCACGTTATGGGGAGCCCCCCACCCTAACAATATCAGCCAACAGCCGCCCAGAATTGCCGCATACATTAGATGCGACAGTTCTGGGACTGTACCCGGCTCTTCCCGATTTACCCTGGTGCGTTGGCAAATCGGGGTAATAAGGAGTTATTGGCAGCCCATAGCTGCCAATAAGTCCTAGATTAATCATGTCAGGCGTCTATGAGACACCCTCCATGATTTCATTCTGACAGTGCGGCTCTGTCTGTGTCTGCTGTCATCTGCCATTCAGCTCTGCTACATGGCTGTCTGTGTCTGCTGTTAGCGGCCATGTAGCAGAGCTGAATGGCAGATGACATAGTAAAAACGCATCCCTACACATTACACACGCTTGGCAAGTCAATAAATAAAAAAAAAAAAAGGTGCTCAATGCATACGTCACAGAACACATGATCTAAAGGATCGCACACAAAATTGACCAATTTAACATAGACTACTAACGCTCGTGTGACAGCAAATGAACGACCAACGTGAAATCTGATAGATCCCGTATGCAACCTGGGCGTGTCACATCGCAAATGCGATTGTACAACTAATTGCAACGTGTAAAGTGGGCTTAATCTGTCCCCTGAGATTGCAAAATGTATCATCTTACAAGCCCAGGCAGTAGTTTATTGGAACATAAAATTAAAAGTGAACAACTTGGTAACTATTGATGACAGTAAGCCGATGTGGCCACAGTAATAGTAACCAATGGTTATTATAGCCAGGGTTGGACTGGCCCACAGGAGGACAGGAAAATCCTCTGGTGGGCCCCTCTGCAGTAGTTTGTCACTGAACCTTCCAACATAATCAGTAGTTAGTACAATGCACTTGTTTCATTACGCAAAGATAATGGATGCATCTCATCAATCATATTCCAAACTACCCAGTATATTATTATATAGAAGCCTAGGCAAATTTGTGAATATAATAGTTGCATGTAATGGTGGCCACCAGAATCTATTCGACTTGTTGGCCCCTTCTGCCCAAATCTGACACTGATTACAGCTGCTCCTCTGCTGCAATGGCAGTCATCAGCGATAACTCAGATCCTGGGTGTTTAAACTCTCAAAAATTGCAGGCAATAGTGACCGTTGCGCCAAAGTAGTTAGGTAAAATAAACAGGTTCACTCTGCCATGCCATTGGTGCCACCACAACACAATAATAGGGTGCCCAATTTCCCAATCAGGGCCTCCCAAGCATGCTTTCCATGCAAGCCTATTAGACTCTGCCAGAGACAGGGTCTAACAGGCTGCCTGTCAGTTTTACATTTACATAATTCACAAATGACGGGAAAAAAAATTGTTTAAAAGAACTGAGTCTGGGAAGGAGTGGGAAGGAGTCTTGCGAGGATAATTTGCATATTCCCAGTGCCTTCTGGGATAAGTGAAGAGTCACCGCGAGCTCAAGGAGAACCGGGTTTTGGCCGTTACAGCCGGAAGGAAGACTTCTGAAAGCCAGGGAAGGAGTCTTGCGAGGATAATTTGCATATTCCCAGTGCCTTCTGGGATAAGTGAAGAGTCACCGCGAGCTCAAGGAGAACCGGGTTTTGGCCGTTACAGCCGGAAGGAAGACTTCTGAAAGCCAGGGAAGGAGTCTTGCGAGGATAATTTGCATATTCCCAGTGCCTTCTGGGATAAGTGAAGAGTCACCGCGAGCTCAAGGAGAACCGGGTTTTGGCCGTTACAGCCGGAAGGAAGACTTATGAAAGCCAGGGAAGGAGTCTTGCGAGGATAATTTGCATATTCCCAGTGCCTTCTGGGATAAGTGAAGAGTCACCGCGAGCTCAAGGAGAACCGGGTTTTGGCCGTTACAGCCGGAAGGAAGACTTCTGAAAGCCAGGGAAGGAGTCTTGCGAGGATAATTTGCATATTCCCAGTGCCTTCTGGGATAAGTGAAGAGTCACCGCGAGCTCAAGGAGAACCGGGTTTTGGCCGTTACAGCCGGAAGGAAGACTTCTGAAAGCCAGGGAAGGAGTCTTGCGAGGATAATTTGCATATTCCCAGTGCCTTCTGGGATAAGTGAAGAGTCACCGCGAGCTCAAGGAGAACCGGGTTTTGGCCGTTACAGCCGGAAGGAAGACTTCTGAAAGCCAGGGAAGGAGTCTTGCGAGGATAATTTGCATATTCCCAGTGCCTTCTGGGATAAGTGAAGAGTCACCGCGAGCTCAAGGAGAACCGGGTTTTGGCCGTTACAGCCGGAAGGAAGACTTCTGAAAGCCAGGGAAGGAGTCTTGCGAGGATAATTTGCATATTCCCAGTGCCTTCTGGGATAAGTGAAGAGTCACCGCGAGCTCAAGGAGAACCGGGTTTTGGCCGTTACAGCCGGAAGGAAGACTTCTGAAAGCCAGGGAAGGAGTCTTGCGAGGATAATTTGCATATTCCCAGTGCCTTCTGGGATAAGTGAAGAGTCACCGCGAGCTCAAGGAGAACCGGGTTTTGGCCGTTACAGCCGGAAGGAAGACTTCTGAAAGCCAGGGAAGGAGTCTTGCGAGGATAATTTGCATATTCCCAGTGCCTTCTGGGATAAGTGAAGAGTCACCGCGAGCTCAAGGAGAACCGGGTTTTGGCCGTTACAGCCGGAAGGAAGACTTCTGAAAGCCAGGGAAGGAGTCTTGCGAGGATAATTTGCATATTCCCAGTGCCTTCTGGGATAAGTGAAGAGTCACCGCGAGCTCAAGGAGAACCGGGTTTTGGCCGTTACAGCCGGAAGGAAGACTTCTGAAAGCCAGGGAAGGAGTCTTGCGAGGATAATTTGCATATTCCCAGTGCCTTCTGGGATAAGTGAAGAGTCACCGCGAGCTCAAGGAGAACCGGGTTTTGGCCGTTACAGCCGGAAGGAAGACTTCTGAAAGCCAGGGAAGGAGTCTTGCGAGGATAATTTGCATATTCCCAGTGCCTTCTGGGATAAGTGAAGAGTCACCGCGAGCTCAAGGAGAACCGGGTTTTGGCCGTTACAGCCGGAAGGAAGACTTCTGAAAGCCAGGGAAGGAGTCTTGCGAGGATAATTTGCATATTCCCAGTGCCTTCTGGGATAAGTGAAGAGTCACCGCGAGCTCAAGGAGAACCGGGTTTTGGCCGTTACAGCCGGAAGGAAGACTTCTGAAAGCCAGGGAAGGAGTCTTGCGAGGATAATTTGCATATTCCCAGTGCCTTCTGGGATAAGTGAAGAGTCACCGCGAGCTCAAGGAGAACCGGGTTTTGGCCGTTACAGCCGGAAGGAAGACTTCTGAAAGCCAGGGAAGGAGTCTTGCGAGGATAATTTGCATATTCCCAGTGCCTTCTGGGATAAGTGAAGAGTCACCGCGAGCTCAAGGAGAACCGGGTTTTGGCCGTTACAGCCGGAAGGAAGACTTCTGAAAGCCAGGGAAGGAGTCTTGCGAGGATAATTTGCATATTCCCAGTGCCTTCTGGGATAAGTGAAGAGTCACCGCGAGCTCAAGGAGAACCGGGTTTTGGCCGTTACAGCCGGAAGGAAGACTTCTGAAAGCCAGGGAAGGAGTCTTGCGAGGATAATTTGCATATTCCCAGTGCCTTCTGGGATAAGTGAAGAGTCACCGCGAGCTCAAGGAGAACCGGGTTTTGGCCGTTACAGCCGGAAGGAAGACTTCTGAAAGCCAGGGAAGGAGTCTTGCGAGGATAATTTGCATATTCCCAGTGCCTTCTGGGATAAGTGAAGAGTCACCGCGAGCTCAAGGAGAACCGGGTTTTGGCCGTTACAGCCGGAAGGAAGACTTCTGAAAGCCAGGGAAGGAGTCTTGCGAGGATAATTTGCATATTCCCAGTGCCTTCTGGGATAAGTGAAGAGTCACCGCGAGCTCAAGGAGAACCGGGTTTTGGCCGTTACAGCCGGAAGGAAGACTTCTGAAAGCCAGGGAAGGAGTCTTGCGAGGATAATTTGCATATTCCCAGTGCCTTCTGGGATAAGTGAAGAGTCACCGCGAGCTCAAGGAGAACCGGGTTTTGGCCGTTACAGCCGGAAGGAAGACTTCTGAAAGCCAGGGAAGGAGTCTTGCGAGGATAATTTGCATATTCCCAGTGCCTTCTGGGATAAGTGAAGAGTCACCGCGAGCTCAAGGAGAACCGGGTTTTGGCCGTTACAGCCGGAAGGAAGACTTCTGAAAGCCAGGGAAGGAGTCTTGCGAGGATAATTTGCATATTCCCAGTGCCTTCTGGGATAAGTGAAGAGTCACCGCGAGCTCAAGGAGAACCGGGTTTTGGCCGTTACAGCCGGAAGGAAGACTTCTGAAAGCCAGGGAAGGAGTCTTGCGAGGATAATTTGCATATTCCCAGTGCCTTCTGGGATAAGTGAAGAGTCACCGCGAGCTCAAGGAGAACCGGGTTTTGGCCGTTACAGCCGGAAGGAAGACTTCTGAAAGCCAGGGAAGGAGTCTTGCGAGGATAATTTGCATATTCCCAGTGCCTTCTGGGATAAGTGAAGAGTCACCGCGAGCTCAAGGAGAACCGGGTTTTGGCCGTTACAGCCGGAAGGAAGACTTCTGAAAGCCAGGGAAGGAGTCTTGCGAGGATAATTTGCATATTCCCAGTGCCTTCTGGGATAAGTGAAGAGTCACCGCGAGCTCAAGGAGAACCGGGTTTTGGCCGTTACAGCCGGAAGGAAGACTTCTGAAAGCCAGGGAAGGAGTCTTGCGAGGATAATTTGCATATTCCCAGTGCCTTCTGGGATAAGTGAAGAGTCACCGCGAGCTCAAGGAGAACCGGGTTTTGGCCGTTACAGCCGGAAGGAAGACTTCTGAAAGCCAGGGAAGGAGTCTTGCGAGGATAATTTGCATATTCCCAGTGCCTTCTGGGATAAGTGAAGAGTCACCGCGAGCTCAAGGAGAACCGGGTTTTGGCCGTTACAGCCGGAAGGAAGACTTCTGAAAGCCAGGGAAGGAGTCTTGCGAGGATAATTTGCATATTCCCAGTGCCTTCTGGGATAAGTGAAGAGTCACCGCGAGCTCAAGGAGAACCGGGTTTTGGCCGTTACAGCCGGAAGGAAGACTTCTGAAAGCCAGGGAAGGAGTCTTGCGAGGATAATTTGCATATTCCCAGTGCCTTCTGGGATAAGTGAAGAGTCACCGCGAGCTCAAGGAGAACCGGGTTTTGGCCGTTACAGCCGGAAGGAAGACTTCTGAAAGCCAGGGAAGGAGTCTTGCGAGGATAATTTGCATATTCCCAGTGCCTTCTGGGATAAGTGAAGAGTCACCGCGAGCTCAAGGAGAACCGGGTTTTGGCCGTTACAGCCGGAAGGAAGACTTCTGAAAGCCAGGGAAGGAGTCTTGCGAGGATAATTTGCATATTCCCAGTGCCTTCTGGGATAAGTGAAGAGTCACCGCGAGCTCAAGGAGAACCGGGTTTTGGCCGTTACAGCCGGAAGGAAGACTTCTGAAAGCCAGGGAAGGAGTCTTGCGAGGATAATTTGCATATTCCCAGTGCCTTCTGGGATAAGTGAAGAGTCACCGCGAGCTCAAGGAGAACCGGGTTTTGGCCGTTACAGCCGGAAGGAAGACTTCTGAAAGCCAGGGAAGGAGTCTTGCGAGGATAATTTGCATATTCCCAGTGCCTTCTGGGATAAGTGAAGAGTCACCGCGAGCTCAAGGAGAACCGGGTTTTGGCCGTTACAGCCGGAAGGAAGACTTCTGAAAGCCAGGGAAGGAGTCTTGCGAGGATAATTTGCATATTCCCAGTGCCTTCTGGGATAAGTGAAGAGTCACCGCGAGCTCAAGGAGAACCGGGTTTTGGCCGTTACAGCCGGAAGGAAGACTTCTGAAAGCCAGGGAAGGAGTCTTGCGAGGATAATTTGCATATTCCCAGTGCCTTCTGGGATAAGTGAAGAGTCACCGCGAGCTCAAGGAGAACCGGGTTTTGGCCGTTACAGCCGGAAGGAAGACTTCTGAAAGCCAGGGAAGGAGTCTTGCGAGGATAATTTGCATATTCCCAGTGCCTTCTGGGATAAGTGAAGAGTCACCGCGAGCTCAAGGAGAACCGGGTTTTGGCCGTTACAGCCGGAAGGAAGACTTCTGAAAGCCAGGGAAGGAGTCTTGCGAGGATAATTTGCATATTCCCAGTGCCTTCTGGGATAAGTGAAGAGTCACCGCGAGCTCAAGGAGAACCGGGTTTTGGCCGTTACAGCCGGAAGGAAGACTTCTGAAAGCCAGGGAAGGAGTCTTGCGAGGATAATTTGCATATTCCCAGTGCCTTCTGGGATAAGTGAAGAGTCACCGCGAGCTCAAGGAGAACCGGGTTTTGGCCGTTACAGCCGGAAGGAAGACTTCTGAAAGCCAGGGAAGGAGTCTTGCGAGGATAATTTGCATATTCCCAGTGCCTTCTGGGATAAGTGAAGAGTCACCGCGAGCTCAAGGAGAACCGGGTTTTGGCCGTTACAGCCGGAAGGAAGACTTCTGAAAGCCAGGGAAGGAGTCTTGCGAGGATAATTTGCATATTCCCAGTGCCTTCTGGGATAAGTGAAGAGTCACCGCGAGCTCAAGGAGAACCGGGTTTTGGCCGTTACAGCCGGAAGGAAGACTTCTGAAAGCCAGGGAAGGAGTCTTGCGAGGATAATTTGCATATTCCCAGTGCCTTCTGGGATAAGTGAAGAGTCACCGCGAGCTCAAGGAGAACCGGGTTTTGGCCGTTACAGCCGGAAGGAAGACTTCTGAAAGCCAGGGAAGGAGTCTTGCGAGGATAATTTGCATATTCCCAGTGCCTTCTGGGATAAGTGAAGAGTCACCGCGAGCTCAAGGAGAACCGGGTTTTGGCCGTTACAGCCGGAAGGAAGACTTCTGAAAGCCAGGGAAGGAGTCTTGCGAGGATAATTTGCATATTCCCAGTGCCTTCTGGGATAAGTGAAGAGTCACCGCGAGCTCAAGGAGAACCGGGTTTTGGCCGTTACAGCCGGAAGGAAGACTTCTGAAAGCCAGGGAAGGAGTCTTGCGAGGATAATTTGCATATTCCCAGTGCCTTCTGGGATAAGTGAAGAGTCACCGCGAGCTCAAGGAGAACCGGGTTTTGGCCGTTACAGCCGGAAGGAAGACTTCTGAAAGCCAGGGAAGGAGTCTTGCGAGGATAATTTGCATATTCCCAGTGCCTTCTGGGATAAGTGAAGAGTCACCGCGAGCTCAAGGAGAACCGGGTTTTGGCCGTTACAGCCGGAAGGAAGACTTCTGAAAGCCAGGGAAGGAGTCTTGCGAGGATAATTTGCATATTCCCAGTGCCTTCTGGGATAAGTGAAGAGTCACCGCGAGCTCAAGGAGAACCGGGTTTTGGCCGTTACAGCCGGAAGGAAGACTTCTGAAAGCCAGGGAAGGAGTCTTGCGAGGATAATTTGCATATTCCCAGTGCCTTCTGGGATAAGTGAAGAGTCACCGCGAGCTCAAGGAGAACCGGGTTTTGGCCGTTACAGCCGGAAGGAAGACTTCTGAAAGCCAGGGAAGGAGTCTTGCGAGGATAATTTGCATATTCCCAGTGCCTTCTGGGATAAGTGAAGAGTCACCGCGAGCTCAAGGAGAACCGGGTTTTGGCCGTTACAGCCGGAAGGAAGACTTCTGAAAGCCAGGGAAGGAGTCTTGCGAGGATAATTTGCATATTCCCAGTGCCTTCTGGGATAAGTGAAGAGTCACCGCGAGCTCAAGGAGAACCGGGTTTTGGCCGTTACAGCCGGAAGGAAGACTTCTGAAAGCCAGGGAAGGAGTCTTGCGAGGATAATTTGCATATTCCCAGTGCCTTCTGGGATAAGTGAAGAGTCACCGCGAGCTCAAGGAGAACCGGGTTTTGGCCGTTACAGCCGGAAGGAAGACTTCTGAAAGCCAGGGAAGGAGTCTTGCGAGGATAATTTGCATATTCCCAGTGCCTTCTGGGATAAGTGAAGAGTCACCGCGAGCTCAAGGAGAACCGGGTTTTGGCCGTTACAGCCGGAAGGAAGACTTCTGAAAGCCAGGGAAGGAGTCTTGCGAGGATAATTTGCATATTCCCAGTGCCTTCTGGGATAAGTGAAGAGTCACCGCGAGCTCAAGGAGAACCGGGTTTTGGCCGTTACAGCCGGAAGGAAGACTTCTGAAAGCCAGGGAAGGAGTCTTGCGAGGATAATTTGCATATTCCCAGTGCCTTCTGGGATAAGTGAAGAGTCACCGCGAGCTCAAGGAGAACCGGGTTTTGGCCGTTACAGCCGGAAGGAAGACTTCTGAAAGCCAGGGAAGGAGTCTTGCGAGGATAATTTGCATATTCCCAGTGCCTTCTGGGATAAGTGAAGAGTCACCGCGAGCTCAAGGAGAACCGGGTTTTGGCCGTTACAGCCGGAAGGAAGACTTCTGAAAGCCGCGCGCCTAGCGGCGCGCGAATTTTAGCCTGTCTTCTTCATTGTGAGCGTAAGTGAGCAAAGTGTGAGCAAAAGTAAGTGTGAGTAGAATTGTTTGTATTTAGTTGTTTAATTACTTAACATTTGTTTAGTGCTATCCCCATTAGAAAATGTGCTCCACTATTGCTAATGCGATCCAGTGTACATCTTGTCTCATGTATGCAGTCCTTGAAAAGCCGTTCGAGGGTGCATACTGTTGTTCGAGATGTGCGCAAGTTGCACATTTGGAAGCGCAGATACTGGATCTAAATGAGCAGCTGGCAACTCTGAGATGCATTAGCAATATGGAAAGGAGTGTGCTGTTCACTGAGCAGCAGCTTGCTGGGTCAGATGTGGGGGAGGATCGTAGTAGGGAGCGGCAGGACGGTGAGGTAGGTAGCTGGGTGACAGTTAGAAAGGGGGGTAAAGGGAAAAGTGCTAGGGAGGCTAGTCCTGAACTGACACACCCCAATAGGTTTGCAAACTTGGCAGATGAGGGGGATGTCATTACAGGGGTAGCATTGCTGCAGCAAGGCATGACCTCTGAACGCCAGAGGAGTGTCTGCTCCAGTAAGGGGGGGAATAGGAGTGCAGGGCAGGCAAGACAGGTACTGGTAGTGGGGGACTCAATTATTAGGGGGACAGATAGGGCAATCTGTCACAAAGACAGGGATCGCCGAACAGTGTGTTGTCTTCCTGGCGCTCGAGTTCGGCACATCGCTGATCGGGTTGACAGATTACTGGGAGGGGCTGGGGAGGACCCAGCGGTCATTGTACATATTGGCACAAATGACAAAGTTAGAGGTAGGTGGAAGGTCCTTAAAGATGATTTCAGGGAATTAGGTTGTAAGCTTAAAGCATGGACCTCAAAGGTGGTATTTTCGGAAATACTACCTGTGCCACGAGCCACACCAGAGAGGCAAAGAGAGATCAGGGAGGTTAACAGGTGGCTCAAGAATTGGTGTAGGAAAGAGGGTTTTGGGTTCCTGGAGAATTGGGCCGACTTTTCAGTTGGCTACAGATTCTATGCTAGGGATGGGCTGCATCTTAATGGGGAGGGTGCAGCTCTGCTGGGGCAGAAAATGGCTAGAAGGTTGGAGGAGTGTTTAAACTAGGAATGGGGGGCGAGGGTATTCACTTTATAGAAGGGGAATGTAGTGCAGATAGTGACCAGGGCACAAGTAATGAAATTGGGGGTGGTACGGGGGGAAGGGTTAGGACAGTCAATACAGTAAGCAGGAATATAGGTACAGAGTCATACGTAACGTGCATGTACACTAATGCCCGAAGCCTCACAAATAAGGTGGAGGAATTAGAATTAATATTGTTGGAAGAAAATTATGATATAGTGGGGATATCAGAGACATGGCTGGATGAGAGCTATGACTGGGCTGTTAATTTACAGGGTTATAGCCTATTCAGGAATGACCGTACAAATAAGCGAGGGGGAGGTGTGTGTCTATATGTAAAATCATCCTTAAAACCCATCCTGCGTGACAACATATGTGAGGGTACTGAGAATGTAGAGTCCCTATGGGTGGAGATAAGGGGGGGGAGAATGAATAATAAAATACTGATAGGGGTGTGTTATAAGACGCCGAATATTATGGAAGAGGTAGAGAATCTCCTCATAAAGCAAATTGATAAAGCAGCGAGTCTCGGAGAGGTAATTATTATGGGGGACTTTAACTATCCTGATATAAATTGGGGAACAGAAACTTGCAGTTCCAGCAAAGGAAATAGATTTTTGATAACAATGAAAGATAATTACCTTTCACAAATGGTACAGGACCCCACAAGAGGGGGAGCACTACTAGACCTTGTACTAACCAATAGGCCAGACCGCATATCAAATATACAAGTTGGGGGTTACTTGGGGAATAGTGATCACAAAATAATAAGTTTTCATGTATTCTTTAGTAAGATGTATAGTAGAGGGGCTACAAGGACACTAAACTTCAGGAAAGCAAATTTTAAACGGTTGAGAGATTATCTTAGTGCAATAAACTGGGATGATGTACTAAGTAATAAAAGTACACAAAGCAAATGGGAGACTTTTATGAGCATCCTGAATAGGGCTTGTGCAGAAAATATACCCTATGGGAACAAACATGCTAGAAATAGGAGGAAACCCCTATGGCTAAATAGAGCTGTAAGGGAAGCAATAAAAGAAAAACAGAAAGCCTTAAAAGAATTAAAGAGGGTAGATAGTGATGAGGCATTATATAATTATAGAAAATTAAATAAAATATGTAAAAAGCAAATTAAGTTAGCTAAGTTTGAGACAGAGAGACTCATTGCGAGAGAAAGTAAAAATAATCCTAAAATATTCTTTAACTACATAAACAGTAAAAAACTGAAAAGCGATAGTGTTGGCCCCCTTAAAAATAGTCTTGGTGAAATGGTGGAAGGGGATGAGGGTAAAGCTAACCTGCTGAATGACTTTTTTTCTACGGTTTTTATACAAGAAAATGCCATGGCAGATGACATGACCAGTGATGCCATAAATTCACCCTTGAATATTACCTGCTTAACCCAGCAGGAAGTACGCCACCGCCTCGAAATCACTAAGGTTGACAAATCTCCGGGCCCGGATGGCATACACCCCAGAGTACTACAGGAATTGAGTTCTGTGATAGATAGACCATTATTTTTAATCTTCTCAGATTTCTTAATAACAGGGTCGGTATCGCAGGACTGGCGCATAGCAAATGTGGTGCCAATATTCAAAAAGGGGACAAAAACTGAGCCGGGAAATTATAGGCCGGTAAGTTTAACCTCTACGGTTGGTAAAATCCTTGAGGGTTTCTTGAGAGATGCTATACTGGAGTATCTCAAGAAAAATAACCTTATGACAGAGTATCAACATGGGTTTATGAGGGATCGATCCTGTCAAACTAATTTGATCAGCTTCTATGAAGAGGTAAGTTCAAGCCTGGACCAGGGAAATGCAGTGGATGTTGTGTATATGGACTTTTCAAAAGCTTTTGATACGGTGCCACACAAAAGGTTGGTACATAAAATGAGAATAATGGGGATAGGGGAAAATATGTGTAACTGGGTTAAAAACTGGCTCAGTGATAGGAAACAAAGGGTGGTTATTAATGGTACGTACTCGGACTGGGTCTCAGTTCATAGTGGGGTACCACAGGGGTCAGTATTGGGCCCGCTTCTTTTCAACATATTTATAAATGACCTTGTTGGGGGCATGCGGAGTAGAATTTCAATATTTGCAGATGATACTAAACTCTGCAGGGTAATCAATACAGAGGAGGATAATTTTATATTACAGGGAGATTTATGTAAATTGGAGGATTGGGCTGAGAAGTGGCAATTGAAGTTTAATGTAGATAAATGTAAGGTCATGCACTTGGGTAGAGGAAATAACATTTATGATTATGTACTTAATTGTAGAACACTGGGTAAAACAGGCACAGAAAAAGACTTGGGTGTATGGGTGGATGGTAAACTTCACTTTAGTGGACAGTGTCAGGCAGCTGCTGCCAGGGCTAATAAAATAATGGGATGTATTAAAAGAGGTATAAGTGTTCATGAAAAAAATATAGTTCTACCTCTGTACAAGTCACTAGTGCGACCGCACTTAGAATACTGTGTACAATTCTGGTCACCGATATATAAGAAGGACATAGCTGAACTGGAGAGGGTGCAGAGAAGAGCGACCAAGATTATTAGAGGAATGGGGGGGCTGCAATACGAAGACAGGTTATTAAACTTGGGGTTATTTAGTCTGGAAAAACGAAGGCTTAGGGGAGATCTAATCACAATGTATACATATATGAGGGGACAGTACAGAGACCTTTCCAAAGATCTATTTACACCTAGGCCTGCGACTGGAACACGGGGGCATCCGCTACGTCTTGAGGAAAGAAGGTTTAATCATAATCACAGACGAGGATTCTTTACTGTACGAGCAGTGAGACTATGGAACTCTCTGCCGCATGATGTTGTAATGAGTGATTCACTACTAACATTTAAGCAGAGCCTGGATGCCTTTCTTGAAAAATTTAATATAACCAGTTATGTATATTAGATTTTATGACAGGGTATTGATCCAGGGAACTAGTCTGATTGCCGAATGTGGAGTCAGGAAGGAAATTTTTTCCCCATTGGAACTTGTTTGCCACATTGGGGTTTTTTTGCCTTCCTCTGGATCAACATGTTAGGCTACGGGTTGAACTAGATGGACTTAGAGTCTCCCTTCAACCTTAAAAACTATGATACTATGATACTATGATACTATGAGAGTCCTCAATTTTTTTTTATCTCTACTAGCTAACACAGTGCA
Source organism: Anomaloglossus baeobatrachus (assembly GCF_048569485.1). Taxonomy (NCBI): domain Eukaryota; kingdom Metazoa; phylum Chordata; class Amphibia; order Anura; family Aromobatidae; genus Anomaloglossus; species Anomaloglossus baeobatrachus. The sequence goes on from NC_134362.1 coordinate 165,199,562, forward strand.
AAGATTTATTTTACCTGTGGGGAAAAAAAATAAGTTCTGTCTCAAAAGATGACACCAGATAAACAAATATTTAAAAAAAATAAAAAAAAATTAAAAAAAATATTGTAAATGTGCAAAAGGAGCAAAACATCAAACTATTTGTTCATTCATAGCATAAATTTCAATTAACCTTGTAAAAATAAAACCCCCAAAAAACAATTCTGGAACAATTTTTCTTACATTCTACCTGACAAAAAAAGTTTTAATTAATTTTTGTACCTCAAAATGGTGAATGTGAAAATATAACTGATCCTGCAAGCAACAAAAAAAAGTTGTCATATGCAGGTCTGAAAAAATAAAATTGCTACATCGATTAATAGGACTAAAAGAGAAAAGTCGCAAAAGGAAAAGAAATAATACGTTTCACCCTTTGTTTCAGCTCTTCTGCATATTCCGGTGAGAGCAACAAGTAGAAAATGTGACACCATTTATAAAGGATTTGCTGATTGTCTAATCAGCTTGGGGGATAGTATGGCTCAAAATGTCCAGCAGTCCAAAGTCAATGAAGACCTCGATGACGCTGAAGAGCTCGACTCCATATGCAAGTAAGTTTAGTACATGGAACCCGCTTCAATCCTCCTTTTCAAACTAAGATACTGCTGTACAGGTCAGGTGCTACAATTCCTATGATACCTCTTTGGCCTGGATCTGCTGCACCATTGTTGAGAAATCTTTGCTTTACTATTATGCAAAAATTGTCTGCAAGTGCACAGGTGAGCATATCAGCGCACTTGCAGTCCATATGTACTCTGCTCTGCACCACACCCTGCCTGGTACCTTTGGTTGAAAATGGAAAATCTAGTTGACAGGTTCACCTTAAAGGAAAGCGATCATCAGAAAAGGACCTAATGTTTAAACTAGGTTTTTGTGTTAAATGTATCTTTAAACATTTTTTGGCAATGGTTTTCTTGTTCATATTATGATCTGTATTATACAAACATTGGTAATATTGTAATTATTACATTGGCCATTGAAGCTTTTTTATGGTTATATTTCCCATCCTTTCAAGATGAGTTTTCAGGAGGTTCATTATCAGCAGAGACAGCATTAAAATGATAGGCAACTAGTGATGGGTGGACCTAGACTGTAAAAGTCCAGATCCGCACAGTTTCAAACTTACCCGAGTGCTGGACCTGGGTGTTGATCCGGATTCGGCAACTTGGGGAATAAAAAAAACTAAAGGAAAACTAAAGAAAATAAGAATGAAGCAAGCACTTCATACTTACCGAGGCTCCAGCACGACTGTACACTGCTGCCGTGGCCTCTCCTTTACTTCCTGGGCTGCTCATTATTGCTCACCCATATGCACTGCTTTCCCCACCCACCAGCCATCCTAGCATCTGTGATTGGTTGCAGTCAGATATACCCCCAACCAGACAGCGTCTTCCGCCAACCAATCACAGGCCCTGTCTGCGCGTATATATTGTACAGTAAAAATAAATAAATAAAATATATGGCCTAGGGTTTCCCCTTATTATAATACTCAGCACAGATAAAGCCCACAACTACAGGTTGCAGCCCTCAGCCGTGTATTTGTCTTGGCTGTGTATCAAAATAGGAGTAAATGCATGCAGTTTGTTTGTTTTTTAATTATTTAAATATATAATTAAAAAAAACAGTGTGCAGTCCCCAATTTCAATACCCAGCCATGATAAAGCACGACAAATGGGGGCTGGTATTTTCAAGCTGGGGAGATTTATGGTTATTGGGAGCCTCCCAGCCTAAAATTAGCAGCTTGCAACCACCTCAAAATTGCTGAATTCATTAGAGACAGTCCCGGTCCTTTACTTGGCTCTTCCCGATTGCCTTTTTGCGGTGGCAGTCGGGGCAATAAGGGGTTAAATGATAGCGCACAACTGTCATCAAGCCCAAAATTAGTGATTGGTAGAGGTATATGAGGCTCCCCCAATTACTGATCCTAGAAGTAAAAAGAAAATACAAACACATAGAAAAATCCTTTATTTAAAATAAACTACTATAAACTACTACTAAACTCCCCTCTTTATTAAACCCAAAAAGAGCTTTAAAGTTCCAATGTAATCCATATGACGTCCTGGCTACATCCGAGTCTGGAGAGACTGAAAACATGTCCGATCTCTCCAGGCTTGCAAAAAACCCTCAGTATAAGTTGGGTGTGTTCACACTTTTTTTTCCGCAGAAACACACCAAATCCTTCTCAAAGACTCAAAATATGATGTATTAATATACATACCCCTTTTAATTTTTTTGCGGTTCTTCTGATTGATGCAGTATGAAATGGTGACCCCTGGACCAAAAAATATGGTGCTCTCCTGATCAAATGATCCCTTGAGCGACATATAAAACAGACATGCTTATAAATTTAGTATCATTGCGTCTCTAACAACCCATGCAGTAAAATGATTTCATTATTAAACAATTGAAGTGACCTGAGTTGTCCATGGATTAAATGGTGAGACATTTTTTTTTAAATAGCAAACATATAACGCAACAATCATAACCAGACAAAGTTCCCTGACAAAACCATCTGGAAGAAATGCTGGACATGTGCAGAACAGAAAATTGCTGGGCTGGCTGCTATTTAAAGCTTAAAGACGTTTTCCACTACTAATGTGATCCCTTTTCTTTTATCCTAACGCTTCCTAACTAACACTTTCCTAATAGTCTTCTAACTAATCTGCTCCTGTAAGCTAATCTCTAAGATTCTCATAAATACCTTTATCTGGTCTGGAGACAAGAATCAGATCAACTGAGCAGGGCAGGTCACTGGTGAGGCCGCTTCTCTGTGAGTGACAGCATTCTATACAGGCGTGCCCGGATCACACTTCCCTCTCCTCTCTGCTCCCACCAGTGATGTGTCAGTTGGTCTGATTCCGGTCTTCAGCCGGAAGTATCAAAGCTACTGCAATAAAGGTATTTACGAGCCTCTTAGAGATCAGCTTACAGGAGCAGAGTAGATAGCAGAAGTATATTAGGAAAGTGTGTTACTTAGGAAGAGTTAGGACAAAAGAAAGGGGATCACATTAGTAGTGGAAAACCTTTTCAACGATATGGAATCTGACAGTGAACTGAACCAATGTTATATATATAAAAAAAATATATAAAAAAGGGAAGAAAAAATATTTAAACATTTTACCCCACTTGAATTTTTTTGGTTATATTTTAATATTAATATTGTAGTTCAGAGCTACAACTTGTCCTACTAAATCAATAATTAATATAATTATGTTGATAGGAAAATGAAAAAAGTTATGACTCTTAGTAGAGGGGGAAAGAATAACGAAAAATGAAAACTTGCACAGTCATATACGGGTTTATTTGTATATTCGATGGGTGTGTGTGTGTGTGTGTGTGTCCTTTGTCGTTTGCTGAGGATCAAACCACTTTGGCAGAATATTTATTTTATCTATCGATCAAAGTTAATTGACCAACAAGAGACATAAGAATTTCCATAATTTAGTAATGGGTATGAACCCCTTCATCCCTGTCCAGCCCGTTTTCACCTTCATGATCCAGCCATTTTTTTTCCGATTCTGACCAGTGTCACATTACGTGGTAATAACTCTGAAATGCTTCCACAGATCCCAGTGATTCTGAGATTGTTTGTTTCATAACTCATTGTACTTCATACTAGTGGTAAACGAAAGCCGATTTTTTTAGATTTTTGAAAATATCGGAAATTTGGTGAAAATTTTGATAATTTCGCAATTTTCAAACTTATAATTTTAAGGCCTTTAAACCAGTGAGTTACTTCACACAAAATAGTTAATAACATTTTCCACATGTGTACTTTACATCAGCACAATTTTTGAAACACAATTTTTTTTCTTAAGAAGTTAGAAAGATAAAAAGTTTATTAGCAATTTCTCATTTTTCCAACAAAATTTACAAAACCAATTTTTTAGGGACCACAACACATTTGATGTGACTTTAAGGGTCCTTTGTTATAGAAAATACCCAAAAGTGACTCCATTCAAAAAACTGCACCTCTCACACTGCTCAAAACCGCATCCAAGAAGTTTATTAATGGTTTAGTTGCTTCACAGTAATTAAAGCAATATGGAAAGAAAAATAAACATGTTACTTTTTTCTATTAAAAATGTTACTTTAGCCCCCAATTTTTTATTTTCACAAGGGTAACAGAAGAAAATGCAGGATACACTTTGTTGTTCAATTTCTCCTGAGTACAGGGATACCCAATATTATGGTAGAAAACTACTGTTTGGGCGTGCGGCAGGGCTCGGAAAAGAAGGAGCGCCATTTGATTTTTGGAAAGCAAAATTGTCTGGAATGGATAGTGGAGCTCCCCCACAAGTGACCCCATTTTGGAAACTAAACTCCTCAAGGAATTTATGTAGAGGTGCAGTGAGTGCCTTGAATTATCAATTGCTTCACATAATATTATAACGTTGAGCTGTAAAAATAGAAAAACATCACATTTTTCCTACAAAAATATTGCTTAAAGCCCGCTACACACGCTTCAATATATCTCACAATCCGTCGTTGGGGTCAAGTTGTAAGTGACGCACATCCGGCATCGTTTGTGAGGTATCTGCGTGTGACAGCTACATGCGATCAGGATTGAACGCAAAACCGTTGATCGCAAACACATCGTATCATTCTCTAGAATTGAGCGTTTTGTTGCACGAACCTAGTCAATTGTAACGTGTGACATCCCTCATACAATTTTGTTGTCTGATGCTATGTGCGCAGGTGTGCGCTCTGCACCGCAGCTTAAAAAAGGTCTGCTTCAGAGCGCAGCTGAAAAGCTGCGTTCTGAAGCGCCTCACAATGTCTGTCATGCACTAATCTCTGTCAGTCCGTCACTATCTCTGTCCCTCACTCTCAGTCCATGTCAGTCTATCCCCCTCTCTCATGTACTCACCGATCCCCGATCCCTGGCGCTGCACGGCGTTCTCACTGCTCCGGCGGCTTTTACTGTTTTGAAAAAGCCGGCCGCCCATTAAACAATTTCGTATTCCCTGCTTTCCCCGCCCACCAGCGCCTATGATTAGTTACAGTGAGACACGCCCCCACTCTGAGTGACAGGTGTCACACTGCACCCAATCACAGCAGCCGGTGGGCGTGTCTATACTGTGTAGTGAAATAAATAATTAAATAATTAAAAAAAACGGCGTGCGGTTCCCCCCATTTTTAAAACCAGCCAGATAAAGCCATACGGCTGAAGGCTGGTATTCTGAGGATGGGGAGCTCCACGTTATGGGGAGCCCCCCACCCTAACAATATCAGCCAACAGCCGCCCAGAATTGCCGCATACATTATATGCGACAGTTCTGGGACTGTACCCGGCTCTTCCCGATTTACCCTGGTGCGTTGGCAAATCGGGGTAATAAGGAGTTATTGGCAGCCCATAGCTGCCAATAAGTCCTAGATTAATCATGTTAAGCGTCTATGAGACACCCTCCATGATTAATCTGTAAGTTACAGTAAATAAACACACACCCGAAAAAATCCTTTATTAGAAATAAAAACACACACACATTCCCTGGTTCACCACTTTAATCAGCCCCAAAAAGCCCTCCTTGTCCGGCGTAATCCAGGATGATCCAGCGTCGCTTCCACCGCAGCTGCATGGAGGTGACCGGAGCCGCAGCAGACACAGCCGCTCCGGTCACCTCCATGCAGCAAATGAAGACAGCCGTGCGATCAGCTGCTGTCACTGAGGTTACCCGCGGCCACCGGTGGATGCAGCGGTGGCCGCGGGTAACCTCAGTGACAGCTCAGCTGATCGCGCGGCTGTGTTCATTTGCTGTGTGGAGGTGACCGGAGCGGCTGTGTGTGCTGCAGCTCCGGTCACCTCCATGCAGCAGCGCTGGATGCGACGCTGGATCATCCTGGATTACGCCGGACAAGGAGGGCTTTTTGGGGCTGATTAAAGTGGTGAACCAGGGTATATGTGTGTGTTTTTATTTCTAATAAAGGATTTTTTTCTGGTGTGTGTGTTTATTTACTGTAACTTACAGATTAATCATGGAGGGTGTCTCATAGACGCTTAACATGATTAATCTAGGACTTATTGGCAGCTATGGGCTGCCAATAACTCCTTATTACCCCGATTTGCCAACACACCAGGGTAAATCGGGAAGAGCCGGGTACAGTCCCAGAACTGTCGCATATAATGTATGCGGCAATTCTGGGCGGCTGTTGGCTGATATTGTTAGGGTGGGGGGCTCCCCATAACGTGGAGCTCCCCATCCTCAGAATACCAGCCTTCAGCCGTATGGCTTTATCTGGCTGGTTTTAAAAATGGGGGGAACCGCACGCCGTTTTTTTTAATTATTTAATTATTTATTTCACTACACAGTATAGACACGCCCACCGGCTGCTGTGATTGGGTGCAGTGTGACACCTGTCACTCAGAGTGGGGGCGTGTCTCACTGTAACTAATCATAGGCGCTGGTGGGCGGGGAAAGCAGGGAATACGAAATTGTTTAATGGGCGGCCGGCTTTTTCAAAACAGTAAAAGCCGCCGGAGCAGTGAGAACGCCGTGCAGCGCCGGGGATCGGGGATTGGTGAGTATATGAGAGAGGGCTGCTCAATTCAGTTACTCAGGAGATTAGCGGTCACCGGTGAGTCCTTCACAGGTGACCGCTAATCAGGACGCGACACAGCCGCAGCATGACAATGAAGTCGGGTGAAGTTCACACGAGTTCATTCTGACAGTGCGGCTCTGTCTGTGTCTGCTGTCATCTGCCATTCAGCTCTGCTACATGGCTGTCTGTGGCTGCTGTCAGCGGCCATGTAGCAGAGCTGAATGGCAGATGACATAGTAAAAACGCATCTCTACACATTACACACGCTTGGCAAGTCAATAAATAAAAAAAAAAAAAAGGTGCTCAATGCATACGTCACAGAACACATGATCTAAAGGATCGCACACAAAATTGACCAATTTAACATAGACTACTAACGCACGTGTGACAGCAAATGAACGACCAACGTGAAATCTCATAGATCCCGTATGCGACCTGGGCGTGTCACATCGCAAATGCGATTGTACAACTAATTGCAACGTGTAAAGTGGGCTTTAGTCCCAAACGTTTTTCACAAGGGTCACTATTGACAGTAGCATCAGAGGGGTTTGCTTGCGATCGGTGCTTGCACTGATCAAGGGCATTACAGCATGGTGTTAGCTATGACACATTATTGACATCCGATGATGATTTCCGCACGTGAGCTGGCGCAATCGTATTGCTGTGCATGTACATGGCCTGTGGGAATGCACCTCCCATGGCACTGTAATTGTACAGCGAATGTCGTGAAGGGGTTATAGGAAATCTAGTTTTTGCTATATGATGTAGGGGCTGAGACCGTGATTCTAGAGATGTGCCACTTGCTGGTCTACTTGTTGTCATTTTGTTACAATCACAGTTTTATCTGCTGGAGCTCTAGCAGTGCACAGAATGCTGAGCTCTGAATAACCCCACTCACACAACTAATTGGCAGATTTCTCTGTACACTGTGCATAGGGAGAAAGTTGTTTGGGGCATGGTAGGTATAAGAGGCTTGAGACACCTATTCCCGAAGTGATAATCTCCTGCTGATAAAACACCTATTTTGTTGAAACAGCAACATACAGCCTAATAACTGATACCATTGGAATCAGGGTTTCAGTCCCCACATCATGCTGCTCTTAACTTAAACAGCAAAATCTTGCTGACAAAATTCCTGTAAAAAAATATTAACTGCTAATATGGATTATATGACTTTGTTAATATCCTACAATTAATGAAGTCACATCACAGTTTTGGGATTTAAAAAGGGTTGTCTCAAATTTGACTCATTGGAAAACCATAATAAATCCTTATGAATATAGGTGATCCATGTCTACAGCCGCATAATTCTGATATGAAGACATCAGCTGCATGCACTGGAAACTAATGAAAAAATGTCCAACTCACCCGTCACCTTGTTTGATTCTATTTTTAATCTAAAGAAATGTCTTTTTGTAAAAATGCTGGATTTTTTTTCTGTGGATTCACTGTAAACTGCAAAATGATGATAATTGGAGTCAAAATAATATTGTTACACCGGGGCAAGGGAGCATCTCGCATATGGCACAATACAGAGGGATAACCAGGGAAGATGTAAACGAAGGCCCTGGTGATTGGGAGAGGGGTCACCACCTCACACTCGCCTGAGTATGACCCTGCACTACCTAACATCCCTAGATGGGTCCTTCCCCCGTGCGCAGTCACATGCCTAGGTCCTCACTGACACTAAACTTACACTGGCTAGTGAGTAGGATAGCAAGACACTAGTCCAACTACTACAACAAAACGAAATCTGGAAGATAAGACAAACAGGTGAGGAAAGACACAACAAATAGGACTCCATGATTTCTTCAGCAGGAAACGTCACAGCTGCAACTGAAACGACACCTCAGATTCTCCAAAGACAGGCTCCATGAAAATGGTCAGTATAGAAGATCACCAAGTGTCAGGACTACATCTGACACTGCTTACACAGCAGAGTCGGACACCCCACACGATGCTCCATTTGAGTTGCACAGACAGGTTTGGGCATCAACCAGCTATGCTCTTGTTAGCAATCAGGCTTGCAGGAGTTAATTTCTGCTAGCCTGTGGATTGCTGCTTTAGTCACATGTTGCAGTAGACCTATCCCAGTTGCCTCTGCCCTTTTAAGATGGTGGAGCCTGTTCTCCCATCTCAATGATAGGTTTATGCGATCCCAGTCCTTGTGCTTTGTATCCAGTTGCTGGTGAGCTTTTGTGTGCTGTTTGGTGTGTTGTGGAAATACTCGTATTGTCTAATTATTTCCTCCCTTGCTTTAATTTCCTCGTGATCATGTATTGTCTAAACCTCTGTGAGTGATTGCTGTGAGTTTGAGTTATGGTTTTCCCCCATCAGTTTATTTCTGTGGGATTAATCAGTCCTGTCCTGCCTCGGTGGAGAGAGGGGGGCAACTAGACCATGGTTGTTCAGGAACTAGGGTAAGGAAAGTGGCCCAAACATCGTCACCTTCAGACGTACCTTAGGGATCAGGGTCAGCAAGGCTTCACCTAACCTTCGGGCCAGTTTAGGCTACACTGTCTCTAGTGATCCTATCACACCCTCTGATACTATCACCGGCATGGAGTAAAGCCAGGAGTGGGTAAATATAGTGGAAGGGCGTGATGACAAGATGCTACAGCTGTGATTTAAGGCTATAAGTAATGTCAGCCAAAAAAGGAAAGAGTCATTAACTCTTTCAGCATCAAATGAAGTAGATGTAACCTCTGGATTTGACACACTTGTGACAAATATACAGTACAGGCCAAAAGTTTGGACACAACTTCTCATTCAAAGAGTTTTCTGTATTTTCATGATGCTGAAAATTGTAGATTCACATTGAAGGCATCAAAACTATGAATTAACACATGTGGAATGAAATACTTAACAAAAAAGTGTGAAACAACTGATAATATGTCTTATATTCTAGGTTCTTCAAAGTAACCACCTTTTGCTTTTATTACTGCTTTGCATACTCTTGGCATTCTCTTGATGAGCTTCAAGAGGTAGACACCGGAAATGGTCTTCCAACAGTCTTGAAGGAGTTCCCAGAGATGCTTAGCATTTGTTGGCCCTTTTGCCTCCACTCTGCGGTCCAGCTCACCCCAAACCATCTTGATTGGGTTCAGGTCTGGTGACTGTGGAGGCCAGGTCATCTGGCGTAGCACCCCATCACTCTCTTTCTTAGTCAAATAGCCCTTACACAGCCTGGAAGTGTGTGTGGGGTCATTATCCTGTTGAAAAATAAATCATGGGCCAACAAAACGCAAACCGGATGGAATAGCATGCTGCTGCAAGATGCTGTGGTAGCCATGCTGGTTCAGTATGCCTTCAATTTTGAATAAATCCCCAACAGTATCAGCAGCAAAGCACCCCCACACCATCACACCTCCTCCTCCATGCTTCACGGTGGGAACCAGCCATGTAGAGTCCATCCGTTCACCTTTTCTGCGTCGCACAAAGACATGGTGGTTGTATCCAAAGATCTCAAATTTGGACTCATCAGACCAAAGCACAGATTTCCACTGGTCTAATGTCCATTCCTTGTGTTCTTTAGCCCAAACAAGTCTCTTCTGCTTGTTGCCTGTCCTTAGCAGTGGTTTCCTAGCAGCTATTTTACCATGAAGGCCGGCTGCACAAAGTCTCCTCTTAACAGTTGTTCTAGAGATGTGTCTGCTACTAGAACTCTGTGTGGCATTGACCTTGTCTCTAATCTGAGCTGCTGTTAACCTGCGATTTTCTGAGGCTGGTGACTCGGATAAACTTACCCTCCGCAGCAGAGGTGACTCTTGGTCTTCCTTTCCTGGGGCGGTCCTCATGTGAGACAGTTTCTTTGTAGCATTTGATGGTTTTTGCCACTGCACTTTGGGACACTTTCAATGTTTTCCCAATTTTTCGGACTGACTGACCTTCAATTCTTAAACTAATGATGGCTAGGGATGATCAAATACCTGAAATATTCAGCTTCGCGAATATTTTCCAAATAAGTCGCCGCTATTCGCTATTCTCGAATATGTAAGTCTATGAGAAACCCGAATAACAACTATTCGGAACTATTCTGGCTTCCCATAGACTTACATTGTCATCGAATATTCGCATACCGGCGACCTATTCAGAAAATATTCGCAAAGCCGAATATTTGAGGTATTCGATCATCCCTAATGATGGCTACTAGTTTTTCTTTACTTAGAATTTGTATTATGGCAAGAAAAAAGCAGCTAACAGTGTATTCAGTAGGACTATCAGCTGTGTATCCACCAGACTTCTGCACAACGCAACTGATGGTCCCAACCCCACTTATAAGGCAAGAAATCCCACTTATTAAACCTGACAGGGCACACCTGTGAAGTGACACCATTTCCGGTGACTTCCTCTTGAAGCTCATCAAGAGAATGCCAAGAGTGTGCAAAGCAGTAATGAAAGCAAAAGGTGGCTACTCTGAAGAACCTAGAATATAAGACATATTTTCAGTTGTTTCACACATTTTTGTTAACTATTTCATTCCACATGTGGTAATTCATAGCTTTGATGCCTTCAATGTGAATCTACAATTTTCAGAGACATGAAAATACAGAAAACTCTTTGAATGAGAAGGTGTGTCGAAACGTTTGGTTTGTACTGTATATTTCCATTTTTCAGGTTAAAAAAAAATTTATGGACGCATTAAAATTTTTTTATGGACATAGCAAAAATGTGACCTATTTTTTCGAACAGTGCTGGAATTTCTGCCCTTATAAATGGAATACATGTCACCATATGAACAAACCCGCTATGTTAATCAAATCCGGTATGAATCATCAGTAGAAAACTGTACATAATTTAATTTTTTTTTACGTTACAAACCACCTATTTTTTTCCCCTTTGATTTCTGCATGCATTAGACCAACGGCTAATGAGCCTGCCACCTTATTCTCAGATTAAATTAATATAATCAGAAACAAACTATATCCCGCTAAATCAGGCTCCATCTGACCAGCCCATCTGGCCAGACATTTGCACTGTAAATTAATTTTCTCCTGTGACTGTTCAAGTTCACTATAAATTGACGCGCACTAATTAGCGAAGAGCACATGCATGGAAAGCAAATGTAAAGACCACGCTTCGGGTAAAGGTTTAATAAAGATATAACATAGAACTAAATAAAAAATGTGGAATATACAATTATACATCTTCATTAATTTTTTTTGACAGATTATTTATATTTTTTTATAATGTTATTTTTGTTTTTTAAGTAATTGATGATGTTCGCATTATGAGAAAATTATAAAATTTTGTGTTTGATATCAAATAAAGACAACAGTGTAACAGATAGAACAGTGCGGCAACTAATACCGTGGGAATATATAAAACAAAATGAAAAAACACGAATATTGAAAATTATATTGTATTGAAAATTAATTATGGTCTGTTTTTTACTCATATTTGGTCCGTTTGTTTTTATTCCGTGAGTTATCTATTTTTCTTGTAAGCAAAAAATAAAAAATAAAAATATAAAATAAAAAAAAAATAAAGTAATGGAGGTTTACTCAGTCTGTGAAAAAAAACCCAAAACGGAGACCTGTCCTATTTTTTGCCCGAACTCGACCATTCAAGGAAATGGATCTGCAAAAAGAAAAATCTGTGTCCATTTTTCATGGCCTTATTTTTAGGAGACATTTTAGAAAATTACATTCAGATGATAGAATATGAACAAGTGAAACAAAAATGGATGGCTCACAGATGATAGAGTAAAACCGAGCAAAATGAAAATACATGACTCACAGATGATAGGATATAAACAAGCAAAATGAAACCGGGTGGCACACAGATGATAGAATATAAAAGGAAAGAAACAAAAATGGGTGACACACAGATGACAGAATACAAACGAGTAAAACGCCAATGGATAGCACACCGGTGATAGAATATAAACAAGCGAAAAGAAAATGGATGACACAGATGATAGAATAAAAACAAGTGAAACAAAAACGGATGACACAGATGATAGAATATAATCAGGTAAAATGGATGACACACAGATGATAGAATAGAATATAAACAAGTGAAATGAAAATTGATGACTCACAGATGATTACAATATAAACAAGTGAAACAAAAACCGGTGACTCACAAATAGAATATAAACGAGTAAAACGAAAATGGATGACACACAGGTGATAGAATATAAACAAGCGAAAAGAAAATTGATAACTCACAGGTGACAGAATATAAACAAGCGAAAAGAAAATGGATGACTCACAGATGATAGAATATAAACGAGTGAAACGAAAGCAGAGGACGATAGAAAATAAACAAGCAAAATGGAAATAGATGACACAGAAAATAGAATATAAACAAGCAAATCAAAAATGGATGACACAGATTATAGAATATAAATAAGTGAAACGAAAACAGATGACACACAGATGATAGAATATAAACAGTGAAACAAAAATGGATGACAGAAAATAAATAATGTAAACAAGCAAATAAAAAACGGATGCCACACAGATGATAGAATAAGAGGGAAATGAAAACAGATGACTCATAGATGATAGAATAAAAATAAGCAAAAAGAAAACGGATGACTCACAGATGATAGAATATAAACAAGCAAAACGAAAATGGATGACACACAGATGCAAGAATATACTCAGGTAAAACGGGTGACACACAGGTTATAGAATATAAACAAACGAAACAAAAACGGATAATTCACAGATGATAGAATATAAACAAGCAAAATTAAAATAGATGGCTCAGAAAATAGAATATAAATAAGCAAATCAAAAATGGATGACACACAGATGATAGAATATAAACAAGTGAAATGAAAATGGATGACACTGATAGTTACATAGTTACATAGTTACATAGTTACTTAGGTTGAAAAAAGACCTAGGTCCATCTAGTTCAACCTTCCTCCACCAGTTCTACATTTAGTCACTAAGTCATTTATAACCAACAATGTTTTGTGTACTGAGGAAATCATCCAGCCCTGATATAAAAGCTGTTATAGTATCTGCCATTACTACCTCTTGTGGTAGGGCATTCCACAGTCTGACCGCTCTAACTGTAAAGAACCCTTTCCTATTTAGGTGTCGGAATCGCTTTTCTTCCACTCGCAGTGAGTGCCCCCTGGTCCTTAGTATTGTCTTTGGAAGAAATAAGTCATGTGCCAGTCCTTTATATTGACCACACATGTATTTATACATATAAATGAGATCTCCTCTGAGACGTCTTTTTTCTAAGCTAAACATATCTAACTTTTTCATCCTCTCATCATATGTGAGGCCTCCATTCCTTGTAATAGTCTAGTTGCCCGCCTTTGAACTGACTCTAACTTCTGAATGTCCTTTTTAAAATGTGGAGCCCAAAACTGGATCCCGTATTCCAGATGTGGCCTTACAAGTGATTTATAGAGGGGTAACAATACGTTGGGATCACGGGATCTAATCTCTCTTTTTATACACCCTAAAATCTTGTTTGCTTTAGCAGCTGCTGCTTGACATTGAGTGCTGCTGCTCAGCTTATTTGTAATGAGAATACCCAAGTCCTTCTCCTGTTCTGTAGTCCCGAGTTTACTTCCATTTAATGTATACGCAGCTATAGGATTACTCCGTCCTAGGTGCATTACTTTACATTTATCAACATTAAATCTCATTTGCCAAGTATCTGCCCATTCTGACATCTTATCCAGATCTTTTTGTAATATTGTACTATCCAGGTCAGTTTTTAATATCCTACATAGTTTGGTGTCATCGGCAAAGACTGACACTGTACTATCAATCCCATCCACAAGGTCATTAATAAAGAGAGTAAAAAGAATCGGTCCAAGCACAGATCCCTGCGGCACCCCACTGCTGACTACAGCCCATTTAGAGAATGTACCATTTATGACTACTCTTTGTTTCCTATCTTTTAGCCAATTCCTTACCCAGTTGCATATTGTGTCCCCTAGTCCTTGCTTCTGGAGCTTTAGTATAAGGCTATTATGTGGTACAGTATCAAATGCCTTTGCAAAGTCCAAATAAATCACATCAGCTGCATTACCAATATCCAGGTTTGAACTTACCCCCTCATAGAACCCCAACAGGTTGGTTAGACACGACTTATCTTTCATGAATCCATGCTGTTTGTCAGTTATCATATTATTTTCTGCAATATATTTTTGCATGTCATCCCTTAAAATGCCCTCAAAAACTTTGCATACTACTGATGTCAGGCTTACTGGACGGTAGTTGCCTGGATCTACCCTCTTACCTTTCTTAAATATCGGTACCACATCAGCAATCCTCCAATCCTGAGGCACCAACCCTGTTACAAGTGAGTCTAAAAAGATGAGATACAGCGGTCTGTCGATTACGGAGCTCAATTCCCTCAATATTCGTGGATGAATGCCATCTGACCCTGGGGATTTGTCAATGTTTAATTTACTCAGACGTAGGCGTACTTCATCTTGTGTTAAATTAATTATATCGGGTGGTGGACTTTGATTTTTCACTTGTTGAATGATCCCTGGTACAGTCAGTTCCTTGGTGAATACAGATGAGAAATGCCTATTTAATATCTCAGTCTTTTGTTTGTCCTCTATAACTAACTTGTTATTATATTTTAAGAGGCCGATACTATCCTTTGTTTTCCTTTTGGCATTAATGTATTTATAAAAGATTTTGGGATTTATTTTAATGTCATTGGCGATTTTTGTTTCAGTAGCTAATTTTGCTTGTTTGATTTCTTTTTTACATTTCCTATTGATATCTTTATACTCCTGCAATGCTATTTCTGTATTCTCAGCCTTTAAGATTTTAAATGCCCTTTGTTTTTGTTTTATTATACTTTGTACAGTCTTATTTATCCATAGTGGTTTCTTTTTATTCCTGGACATTTTATTACCACTGGTGATAGTATAAACATAAGCAAAATGAAAACGGATGACTCACAGATGATAGAATATAAACAAGTGTAACAAAAACAGATGACACACAGATGATAGAATATAAACAGTGAAACAGAAATGGATGACTCATAGATGATAGAATATAAACAGTGAAACAAATGGATGACTCATAGATGATAGAATATAAACAAGCAAATCAAAAATGGATGAAACACAGATTATAGAATATAAATAAGTGAAATGAAAACAGAGGACACACAGATGATAGAATATAAACAAGGAGATGAAAATGGATGGCTCACAGATGATAGAATATAAACAGGTGAAACAAAAATTGATGAC
Source organism: Anomaloglossus baeobatrachus (assembly GCF_048569485.1). NCBI lineage: Eukaryota > Metazoa > Chordata > Amphibia > Anura > Aromobatidae > Anomaloglossus > Anomaloglossus baeobatrachus. The sequence continues at coordinate 165,215,334 of NC_134362.1, forward strand.
TCCCAGATGATTACAATATAAACAAGTGAAACAAAAACGGGTGACTCACAGATGATAGAATGTAAACAAGTGAAACGAAAACTGATGACACACAGATGATAGAATATCAATGAGCGAAACAAAAACAGATGACTCACAGATGATAAAATATAAATGAGGGAAACAAAAATGGATGACACACAAATGATAGAATATAAATAAGTGAAACAAAAACAGATGACACACAGATGATAGAATATAAACAGGTAAAACGGGTGACACACAGATGATAGAATAGAATATAAACAAGTGAAACGAAAATGGATGAGACACAGATGATAGAGTAAAAATAAATTAAACAAAGATGGATGACACACAGATGATAGAATAGAAACAAGTGAAATGAAAATGGTGACACACAGATGATAGAATAGAAACAAGTAAAATGGATGAAAAATGGACAAAGGTTTATTATTTTTGAATACTGTAAGTTTTAAAACCCTATGAAATATATAACAATGATGGTAAAATGAAATAATGCTACAGTTTAAGTTCAGTTGATAATTTATGATTAATATTGTTTTTTTTTTCCACCAATGTAGGTCCTGGGATGACTTCCATAAGTGTGCAAGCAGCGTCCTGATCAACTGTCCTGAGGATACAGCTGCCATTTGGGAATCTCTAAGAAAAGAGTCTAGGAAAATTCAGTACCAGGGCAATTTGCATGACCTGTGTAATTCCAGGAATCAGCAAGCAAACAGCATGGGGGCCATGGATACCGGAGAAACAAACAAGGAAACCCTTCGAGGTTTAGCGTGCATGATACAACATAGCTTGTTACCAATTGTCATTGCTCCCATACTGGTTTGGATTGTCATTGTGAAAGCATTATAAACCTTACTGGTCTTGAAAATTAAAGGGATATGTCCACACAAATATATATAATCAGTTGATTTGCAGCTGAAGATGTTGGCAAACATTATTTTTTGTAATTATATATTTTTGTAAGCCTTTATACTTAAGATGAACTTTAAGCTTTTCATTTTCGGTACAAAATTCTGTACCGATTAAGACAGTGGCACAGATCGCGCAGCCAAAAATTACTGCCGATACATGCGGGTGAATGGGATCACATTGTGCTCACTAGGGTAACATGACTGCAAGGAGCAGATCACAAAACCTCAGAGACAAATTAGATTTTGTGATGACTTTATTGTCGCAGTATCAGTACCCCGGGGTGGCAGTGCGATCCCATTCATCTGCATAACACTGCGACGTAGCAGCCGCAAAGAGCGATCGTTGGACGCAGCTGTGCGGTCTACAGTCTTTCGGTGGGTCAAACTTGTAAACCATTGTATCACCGGTTTGCCGATTGAGTGCAATGGTGAATATGCCACAAATTGTTGGCAGCTTGGTCATGTGTCACAAGTGTTTTATGGAGATATGTGATCTCATAGCGATCAGGGATCAGAAAGTCACAGCACATTATGGATCACAGATTGGAATGTATTTAATTCCATCTTGTACTGAATAGGTTAATGGTTAATTTCTATCCTGCAGTGATCTAACAGATAGTTGTAACCTCAGTTGCAGCCACTCCCTTCTGCTATAAATATCCGATCCTCACTGCTCTCTATGCCGGCTATAGCTCATACCTATGCTGACCATGTTGAAGAAACTCGTGACTGCATAACTGTGGGGGCATTTCTATTGCAGCTGGGAAATTCCTGACTGAAGAAACGTAGGAGAGCTTGTTGTTGTGTCTTTCCCCATCCATTTGTCTTACCTACCTTGTGTTGTCTTGTCTTGCCCTTCACTAGTCAGGGTGAGTTTAGGGTCAGCGAGGGCCTAGGCATGGATGTGATCGGCGCACGGGGGAAGGACCTGTCTAGTTATGTACGGAAGTGCAAAGATAAGCCTCAGGTGAGTGTTAAGAGATGACACCGGGCATACCGTTCTATTTTTTCTGTTGGTGTACCTTGTGTGTCACAACATTTGCCAGGGCTTAACCCCTCCCCTGGCGTGACACTACCCTGGTGTACCCACTGGGTTCTGTCACTCACTAGGAGTCCTCCCATGACCAGGCGTGATACCTGCAGCCACAGCATTTCATCATATGACCAAATTACTGCCCCCTTCTGGCTTGTTTGAATGAGATAGAGGAAAAGGTTTGGACGGTGTTCAGAGGGTGGAAAGGTAAGGGACAAGTTACAAAGTGGAATAATCAGGCCCGACCCTTTTATCCAACTTGAAGTGGGGAATAGACTATTGGTGAAACTCTAGAATGGTATAGAGGATTATAGGATTGACCCTTTCCAAACCAGTAGACTAGACAATATTTATTAGACAGCTTAAGTTAAAATTTTTCCACTGAAAAACCCCTTTTTTCCTAAAGGCGTCTTCAACTTTCAGGAAAGTGGGCCCCAAACACCCAGTAATAACTAAAACAACAAAAGGGACAACGTACTCAGTGTCTCCAGGTTCAGCACCGATTCTCACCACTGCTCAGATCTTGATGCTTGGTCGATAGTATACATCACCTCTGAAGCCAATCCCTGAGCTCAAAGGCTCGTGCTGTGTACAGAGGTTATACACGCGGTAGTCAATCCCTGAGTTCAACGGCTCGTGCTGTGTACAGAGATGTGCGGTAGTCAATCCCTGAGCTTAACGGCTCGTGATGTGTACAGAGGTGCGGTAGTCAATCCTTGAGCTCAACTGCTCGTGCTGTGTACAGAGGTGCGGTAGTCAATCCTTGAGCTCAACTGCTCGTGCTGTGTACAGAGGTGCGGTAGTCAATCCCTGAGCTCAACGGCTCATGCTGTGTACAGAGGTTATACATGTTGCAGCCAATCCCTGAGCTCAATGCAGTTGACATGATGTTGCCAAATGCTAAGACCCAAGCCGCGGCGGAGATCTAAGTTGAGGGAGAGTACACGCTCCATTTGTTTTTTAGGCATATTTCCTGAAACCCTTTCGATATTCCAATACAGTGATCAGAGCTTTTCCAATTACTTCACGAGCAAAAAGGGTCTCATGTGCCTAAATTCACATATAATCTGTCTAATCCGCATGTGAACTGGGTTTCTGCCACCATCGTCACATGCTTTGAAAAATTTCACAAGGAAAAATATCAGGGTCTTGCAACAATATGTCAGGCGTGTTTTCATGTCTGTATTCTCGCAATTCCCAGTCTGACCTCCGTCTTGTTACCCAAACCATGCTAGGGGTTTTCGAGAGCCACAATGGACTTGTGAATTGTGGCAAGCGAGTAAATCCAGGTAGCGTTAACCCTTAAGATAAATTATGTTCCACTTTAAAATGGACTAGCTGAGTTATTAAAGCACAATATAGGGGCATGTCACGATATAGCAGAGCATTTTATAGGAATAGTTTGCAAATGTTCACAATTTTTCATGATGTTTTTGTATTGACATTGTATACAGTGTTTGCTTATGATACTACTGACAGCGGCACGAGTATAGTCATCCTCCTTAAGGTGCATTAAAAAGGTTTAATAGTCTGTGCTCCGGTTGATATTTCATCTCTGAGAAAGGACAGCTGTGGATACATAGGATAAATTATTGTATGGACCTCATTTAGCAATTAATTAACAAAATGTAAATAGCATGAATCTGCAATCCTCGTCAAAGTAATCCCAGGACATGGAATTAGGCCAAGTCCTTGAGGTTTTAAATCGCAAGATTATGTGAGTCAGTATACAGCGATTTAGTGAACCTAACCTTGTGTGTCATTCTGAACGGGAAATATATTACATGAGAAATAAGGATAAACACAACAGATAATAGATATCTGCCAAGAATATATTCCTATTAAAGTCAAATGATAAGATAAATTGGGATACATTAATATACAGTCATGGCCGAAATTGTTGACACCCATGAAATTGTTCCAAAAAATTATTGAAATTACACGTTTTGTATGTTTTGTTATACACATGTTTTATTCCCTTTGTATATACTGTATTTGAGCATCACAAAAGAAACAAAAAAGGAAAATAATTTCAAGCCATAATTTCACACAAAACTCCAAAAATGAGTTGGACAAAATTGTTGGCACCTTTCCAAAATTGTGGGTAAACAACTTTGTTTCAAGCATGTGATGCTCATTGAAACTCACCTGTGGGAAGTTACAGGTGTGGGCTCTATGAAAATCACACCTAAAATCAGACAAAAAAGGGAGAAGTTGACTCAGTCTTTGCATTGTGTGTCTGTGTGTGCCACACTAAGAGAACAGAAAGCGGAAAAGAGAACCAAAATTGTTGACAAATATCAATCTCAAGGTTACAGGTCCATCTCCAGAGATCTTGATGTTCCTTTGTCCACAGTGCACAACATAATCCAGAAGTTTACAACCCATGGCTCTGTAGCTAATCTCCCTGGATGTGGACAGCAGAGAAAAATTGATTAAAGGCTGCAGCAATAGTCCGGATGGTGGAAAAGCTCCAATAAAGCTCCAAATAAATTAAAGCAGTCCTGCAGGCTCAGGGTGCATCAGTGTCAGCACGAACCATCCTTCCACATTTGAATGAAAAGAAATGCTATGGAGGAGACCCAGGAGAACCCCACTGCTGACACAGAGACATAACAAAGCTACATTAGTTTGCCAAAAGGTGCGCAAGTAACCAAAATCCTTCTAGGAAAACGTCTTGTGAACAATTGAGACCAAGAAAGAGCTTTTTGCTAAAGCACATCATTCTACTGTTTATGGAAAACTGAATGAGGCCTACAAAGAAAACACCAGAGTACCTAGAGTCACATATGGTGGAGGGTCAGAGATGTTTTGGGGTTGTTTTGCTGCCTCTGGCATTGGGTATCTTGACTGTGTGCAAGACAACACGAAATCTGAAGATTACCCAAAAGGATTTTGAGTGGCAATGTAGTGCCCTGTGTCAGAAGGTTGTGTTCTAGGACTTTGGTCTTCTAGCAGGACAATGACCCCAAACATACTTCAAGAAGCCCCCAGAAATGGATGGAAACAAAGCGCTGGAGAGTTCTGAAGTGGTAGCAATGAGTCTGGAACTAAATCCCATTGACACCTGTAAAGAGATCTTAAAATTCCTGTTGGGAGAAGACGCCTTGAAACATGAGAGATCTGGAGCAGTTTATAAAAAAAGAGTCCAAAATTCCAGGTGAGAGGAGTAAAGGCGGCGTTACACGGTACGATATATCGTGCGATCGCATGAGCGATCGCACCCGCCCTCATCGTTTGTGCGTCACGCACAATGTAGTTAACCCCCATAACACGTACTTACCTCCCTAACGACGTCGCTGTGGGCGGCGAACATCCTCTTCCTGAAGGGGGAGGGACGTTCGGCGTCACAGCGACGTCACACAGCGGCCGCCCAATAGAAGCGGAGGGGCGGAGATGAGCGGGACGTAACATCCCGCCCACCTCCTTCCTTCCGCATTTCCGGCGGGACACAGGTAAGCTGTGTTCGTCATTCCCGGGGTGTCACACGGAGCGATGTGTGCTGCCTCGGGAACGACGAACAACCGGCGCACAGAAGGAGGAACGACATTATGAAAATGAATGACGTGTCAACAAGTAACGATAAGGTGAGTATTTAAGCTCGTTAACAATCGTTTGGAGCTGTCACACACTACGACATCTCTAACGATGCCGTATGTGCGTCAAAAACTCCGTGACCCCGACGACATATCGTTAGATATATCGTAGCGTGTGACACGGCCTTAAGAAGCTTGTGGACAGTTATAGGAAGCGATTGATTGTAGGTATTTTTTCCAAAGGGTGTGCAATTAAATATTAAGTTGAGGGTGGCAACAATTTTGTCCAGACCATTTTTGGGGTTGTATGTGAAATCATGTCCAATTTTCATTTTTTTCTGTGTTATTCCACTACACACAAAGGAAATAAATATGTATAACTCAACATGTGTAATTGCAATACTTTTGTTTGAGAAATACTTAATTTTCTGAAACAATTTCAGGGTATTAACACTCTTGGCCATGACTGTATATCTTGCCAAAGCAGAGCAGCTTCTTGGTATCCCCTCAGCACTGTGCACCCAGACCCTTATATATGAGCTCCATCTCATAATATATATATACAATGGGACTGATATGTAAGGGTTTGGGTGCTAAGAGGATACCAACAAGCTGCTCTCCTTGTATATATACAATGTGTGTATGTGTGTGTGTATATATATATATATATATATATACGCACACACACACATATGAGAGGGAGAGTTGAGGAGGAGATTGCCTACACTCCCACACATGAATCACTCTGGAGGCAACCTTCTCCTCTCCCACTCACACTTCTATTCTGAGTAAGTTGATCCATCAACGACTAAAAAACTGTTACAAGATCATCAATATTAGATCTATATGGGACTGACTGACTCCCATTCACGTGTAACATCCAGCACAGCCTCTACTAAAAGTACAACGTTGCGTAATACGGACCAATGGAGGGGATGTGGTACTTTGTAGTCCCAGTTGATTGGTAGGGAAGCCAAGAATCAAACCCCCTTGATCTAATTTCTACAGACTCTAGGCCATCCTTTTTATATACCAGGATAACCCCTTTAAAGGGAATCTGTCAGCAGGTTTTTGCTATGTTATCTGAAGACAGCATGCTGCAAGGGTTAACACATAGAATTCAAGGATACCTGTATTGTCAAGGTCCAATCTGTTGTTTATTTGCTATGTTTGTTTAATCAGCATCACTTCTCAATGCTCATACAATAATGTCCCTGCTTGGCAGTCCGGCACACCCCCTTCTCTGATTGTACATTGACAATGAGATGTCAATCTCTATAGAGAGCCAGGTGTTGGTGGGGGTAGCTCTATCAGCTCTGCTGTGTTGCTAAATCTAAAAACTCTGATTATGTCAGAACGGCTGCAGCCAGTAATCTAAGTGACACTTCACTGGATCCAGGATCTCTGTGCCTATATCATGCTGCTCTCAGATATGGAAGATGAGAGAAAACGGGCAATAATAGTCAGGGCCAGAATACCAAATAAATAATAAATACTAATAAATACCTCATTGCAAAAATAGAAAATAGTTTATTAATACATATCTTATAGCAAGAGAGATAAATAGACAATTCATCAAGATTACTTATAAATAATGACCAAGTGAATAAATGGAAAGAGTCCCAAAGATAAAACACTACACACAGGACCCCATAGAATGAGCTACTGCCCTAAATCATCATAATAGCATTACATATTCCATTAAGTTAAATGTGATCTTCACTCCCATCCAGAAGCACTAGATGGCGATGAAGGTCCATAAACGAATAGTGCTCAATAAGATGTATGAAAAAATCGATGCGGCACTAAAAGATTATTTAACCTATACCCAGACATAAAACACAAAGGGCTAAACAGAATAACCCATGGTGGGTACACTGTGCAATGTAAACGTGCCCCGACGCGCACGTTCTGTTGTCTTCCTCGGGGGGGGCACAATATGCGCTCAGATGAGGTAACAAAAACCTGCTGACAGAATCCCTTTAAACTTTCATGCCTCATTGATGAGGTTTGTTTTCAGTGAGTGTAGAGCTTCTGAAAAGTAAGTGCAATAATTGATTGCTTTCTGCATCTGATAGGGGCACTGTGGGTCAGCATGGTCCATCCAAGGGGAATGTATAACCAGGCCGCAGCCTATGAAAAAGTAGGGGAAAATTGGTTTAAAAAACAGTAGAAAATAAACCCCAATTAAAATATAACTTTTAATATTATTAATAAAAAAGGTCCAAGACCAGTTTCACAAACAGACATAAATAGAAAAATGTGCCGAAATTGAGGTAACAAATGCTAGGAGGTGGAGGAAGCACACAGACTGGCCCTGAATCAGCCTCTCCCTACCTACCAATGAAGGGTATGATGCCTAGGTTTATGGCACCCCCATTCACTGACGGGAAACCCTGCATGTCACTAATAGGCCCTCCACAGCACATACAAACACCACTTATAAAGTACAGAGACTCTTCATCCAAATCAGAGGGTGAGCCCAATAAACTTATCTGGGATGTTGTCCTAAAAAGGCGTTCCGACGCATTTCATCCCAGAGGTGCACTAAAAGATTATTTAACCTATACCCAGACATAAAACACAAAGGGCTAAACAGACTCACCCAATGGTGGGTACACTGTGCAATGTAAATGTGCCCCGACGCGCACGTTTCATTGTCTTCCTCGGGGACCCACAATAATATGCGCTCAGATGAGGTAACAAAAACCTGCTGACAGAATCCCTTTAAACTTTCATGCCTCATTGATGAGGTTTGTTTTCAGTGAGTGTAGAGCGTCTGAAAAGTAAGTGCAATAATTGATTGCTTTCTGCATCTGATAGGGGCACTGTGGGTCAGCATGGTCCATCCAAGGGGAAAATTCTCTCCTAGAAGCAAAGTTTCTTGATAAAAAAAACCTCTCTGTAAAACATAAAATTGGCAACACATAGACGTGCAGTACAATAAATCACATCCCAAAGACACCAAATTATGGATCCATACATCATGGATTTGTAATGTGGCCATGTACATGAGGCCTTCATATGTGTGTACAATGTATGAATATCAGATATGAATGCAATTGATTTTTTCATCTAATATTCGCTATGACTTTACTGAGAATTATTTTCACTTTGACATAGAGACAACCCCGTTTTGAGATAATATAAGCCTTGTGATTAGCTGATCAATTCTGGCTTCTGAACCAATGTTCTGCCCCATGTCAGGGGATTCTCCCTCTAAAATGTCTGGTAGCCCAAATATGCGCACCCTGTTTAATTAGATTTTTTCTGTTAAGAAGTATCCACTGAAGTAATATGTAATGTACCCGTATCACTATATTCAATAAATTCACTTTTTCTGTTCTTCAAGGATTTTGAATTCATAAAGTTGTTAACTCAAAGAATCCAAACTGTAAATAAAGTATTCTAATAACATTCAGCATGCTTCGTTATCGTCATTCTTCCGTAATTCGCATTTGATGTCCTACACTTGCCATAACTACATTTCAAACATTCTTTACTCAAAATTGTACCTTACTAAAAGGAATCTGTGTTTGCTCACCAGGTGAGGTGGATCCTCCAAGCCCATCATCCGGGTGGGCACACAGGCCATGGAAGCTGGTGCAGCAAGCAGGTGAGGCATATGAGAAACTGGTGGTGGAGGCACTGGAGGCCGGAGACAGACAGGAGACCGGGAAGCAGGTAGTAGAAGAAACAGATTCCGCAGGCAGATAGAAGACCAGAAATCATGTAGTAGATGCAGTAAAAACCACAGACAAATAGGAAATCAATAGGCTGGTAAAAGAAGCACTGGAGACCATAGGCAGACAAGAGACTGGGAAGCAGGTAATAGAAGTACTGGAGACCATAGACAGATAGGAGACCGTAAAGCAGGTAGTAGAGGCACTTGATGCTGCAGGCAGACAGGATACCAGGAAGCAGGTAGTAGAAGTGTGTCGCCCAGGGTTATGGGGTACTCGGTCCCAGGCAGGGTATGACTGGGAAATGTCACTTTGGTGGCCGTTGCCCGGTCCCATGCCCTGGGTGCTTTTAATGGGGAGTATTTACAGGGGAGATTAAAGTAATTTGTGTGACGCCACCTGCGGGTTGTGGTTAAGATTCAGTAACCACCGCTGCAGAGTTGATTATTCCCCAGGGCTAGTGGTAATGGCAGCTGTGGTGGTAGGCCCTCCGCAGGTAGGACTGAGCCTGGGAGATGTATGATGAAATTGTGCCGCCCCTGCTGCAGTCATATGTGTACTTGTGACCCTTTGGCCTGAAGCTGTCAGGGTCCCGCTCCTTATATTTATATAGTGAAGCTGTGGTCTTAATGGCTGACACTTGGGATTTCAGTGGGTTGCATAAGGTGGAAAACCCTATCCTCCTCGATGTGTTGATTCCTTCGATCTTTGAGCTCTTGGGGAAAGTTCATAAAGAGACTATCCTCCACAGGTGAATTATCAGGTTGTGTGAAGCTACTCCCCGATCTAAGGTCCTGTACCCCGCCGTGCTCGGTACCGGTCCAGTTACTGGACTTTCTGGTGCCGACCATTCTCCAAAACTAAGTCAGTACACTCTTTTCCAAAACCCTGCGACCGGGTCTCTGACTCCTCTGGTCCCAGACCACTGTCTGCGACCCAACGAAGGTCACACAGCAAGCTACAACTCCCTCGGCTCCTCACTCTTTGAGGGCTACTACTGAACCGTTACTCTAAACTGAAACTGCTTTCCTTCCCTCCCCCCAGTCTGCCTGACCCCTAGGCAGGTGGCCCTTTTCCAGCTAGACTAACCCACTGGTGTGTCTGACAGGGTGTGGTGTGAGGTGTGTTTAGGATTTGAGTGCTGATGGGAGCAATACCAGTGTGTAGGAACCCAGAACCATGGAGGGTGAGTTCTGCACCATGAGAGACGAGAGTACTGTTCCCTGTGACACCCTGATAGAGTCAGGGGGCGTCACAAAATAATAAGGGAGGCCACACCGGGGTTGTAATTAACAGTCTCTACACACTCTGGACGGCTGGTTCAGGTCCCTGTACTTCCAGTGCCAGTTGATGACTCGATTGCTCTGTCCTCGGCACTCTCAGTGTGGTTGGGTCCCCGTAGCATGGAGCATTTGGGGTCTGACTGTCCCTTCGCGGTGGCAGTCTCCTTTGTGCGGCAGGCAGCGTGAAACTTGCAGGGAGGTATGTGTCCTGATACTTGCTTTACTGCTGATGCCCCCAGATTTGTGGGTCAGTGAGGTCCGTGCAGGTCACCTCACTGTGCAGGTATTTGCCAGGCCGTCTGAAACTGTCGCCTGACATAGGGCCCTATGACCCGTGCGTGCTCTGGTCCCAGCGGTACTCGGGTGTACCTGCCCTGGCGACCACTCTCCTGTGCGCCCGGGTCACCATTTTCACGACCCAGCTCTAGGCACGTCTTTCCACTTTTCACTCACTACTACTGTCTGACTGCTGTCCCCTCCCACCAGGTTGTCTAGTTCCCTGGTCAGGCTAGACCCTCTAGGTGGCCCTTCCCTTGTCTGACTAGGCAGTGCCCCCTGGTGTGGAGTGGTTACTAGGATTTTGGTGTGTATTGGTGTTGCTGGCACTGATGTTCCAGGTCCCAGGGGGTAGGACCTGCATTCCTGTGAGGATGCAGTTCCCTGTAGTGCCGAGTGGTTCAGGGGTGCTACAGAAGCACCAGAGGCCGCAGGCAGACAGGAGAACAGGAGGTAGCTAGAAGCACCGAATGATGCAGGCAGACAGGAGGCGGGAAGCAGATAGAAGTACTGGAGGCAGTCAAGAGACTGGGAAGCAAGTAATAGAAGCCCTGTAGGCTGCAGTTAGATAGGAGACTGGGAAGCAGGTGGTAGAAGCACTGGAGGCCGGAGGCAGACATGAGACTGGGAAGCAAGTAATAGAAGCCCTGTAGGCTGCAGTTAGATAGGAGACTGGGAAGCAGGTGGTAGAAGCACTGGAGGCCGGAGGCAGACAGGAGACTGGGAAGCAGGCAATAGAAGCACTGGAGGCTGCAGGCAGACAGGATACAAGAATCAGAAGCACTGGAGACACAGGCAGACAGGCGACCGTGAAAAAGGTAGTAGAAGCACTGGAGGCCTAAGGCAGATAGGAGACCACAAAGCACGTGTCGCCCACCGCTCCCAGGGACATCTATCCACCTGAAGGGATGCCGCAAAATTTAATTTTTCCCATACACAGTAAGTTTTTTAACTGCATGAGAGGACACACACTAGCTAGGGACCCCAACGTAGAGAAATACTTTGGCGTAGTGTTGGGGCTCTGTTGCATTGATCAATTCAATAGCTAAATTTCTCTTGATTCATATGTTCATGGCAGTAATGCAGGTTCCATTTTCACATTTTCATTCTTACATATAGCTATTGGATTTTTCATGTCAGTATTCACACAGCAGTTTCTGCTTTTCATATATTCCCCTTACATAGTCATAGGCCCCATAAACAGGCGTGCTTTGATGTGGTGCAGAGCCAGGCCCCATAAACAGGCGTGCTTTGAGGTTTGGTACCACTGGGGTAACTTTTTACAATGCGAGAGTTTGTGGCCATAGCCAGTTCATAGCCTGTGGTCCATTTTTAAAGTGCACTTAACCTGGTGCTAAAACAATACGCAGTTGCTAGAGGTGGGGAGACAGAAGGCGCAAATAGGGTCTTACCCGGTAAAACCAGAAATGACGGAAAGTTATGATAACACTCACCTGATCAGGTTGTGCCAGTCACAACTCCTGAAATCGCATATGAGTGTCAGCTTGGTTAGAAAGCAGCGGCCCCGTGAAACAGCAAAAGTCATGTATAAATATAGGAAAACGGGTTTTAGCCGCGCTGAAAAACCACTGGTGCAGGATTAATGAAGAAGTTTCTTTTTTATTACAGCATTTCCAACGCGTTTCAGAGACTGGAACCGTCTCCTTCCTCAGGGAAAAAAGAAAAGGAGACGGTTCCAGTCTCTGAAACGCGTTGGAAATGCTGTAATAAAAAAGAAACTTCTTCATTAATCCTGCACCAGTGGTTTTTCAGCGCGGCTAAAACCCGTTTTCCTATATTTATACAAAACAATACGCAAGCAGTTCACACAAAGGTTCTTGTGGGCACATTCTTAAACACTTAAACGTTGCTTAACTGGTAACAAACATTCTCTGAAAACTCTTTTGACTTTCTTTTTACTAAAGAATTTAAATGGACTTCCATCTCCCAAGACCAGTGCTTGGCACTTCAGTGCACTGATCTTTGGAGGTTGTGTCTTGGGCGTCCCCTGGTGGTGATGACTCTAGTGACCTGGTAGAAGCAGTGGGCATGGAGTCTGAGCTCACCAAGGTCTCCCTTGGATGTCACACCACGTCCAAGGCAAACCAGCCTCTTTCTCCCTTATGCCTGGTGAACTCGACCACATCCCCCATATGCAAATCACGACCAGGGTGACCCCTTGGCAGATGTGACGGCACGTCCCGCCGAGACACAAAGATGCCTTCCTTAACCTCGGCCTCTACAATGAACTCATACCCCGTTCGGCAGTTGAATTCTTCTACTACCCCACGGTGGAGGGGACCTCTGGCCTGGTATCTGGCCTGCCGCAGGGACTGCTTTTCCTGCAGGTCCCTGGCCTCCACTTGCTCTCTCTCTGGGGTGGGCTTCTCAAGGTGATGTCTGGATCTCACACACTCTGTCCTCTGCGGGCTGGACTCCGCATCACCATCACCTGGTCATCAGCAGGTAACCAGGTCACATACATGCCGGGGCTATATGCAACCAGGTCTTCCTCCCTGGCAGGGGGTGCTGCATCCTCCTTCGATCATTGGGGGCACCGCAGCGTGACCTCAGGGCCTCCCTTTCTCGCAAAGGGTGCTACGACCTCCTCCGGTTGGCTGGGGATCAACAATGATGACTGCAAGTCCTGTTCGCCCTTCCTGGCGGAGGGTGCTGTGACCTCTTCCGGTCTTTGGAGGAACAGCAGCGCGACCTCCTGGCCTCCCTCTCTCGCAGAGGGTGCTGCGTCCTCCTCCTGTCGGTTAGGGAGCAGCTCTGGGGACGAGCTCTCATCAGCCTGGCAGGACGGTGAACCCCTCTCCAGTGGAGAGGGTGCTGTGACCGCTTCTGGTCGGGATGGCGGCTTTGGCATCAGATACGTCTCCACCAGGTGTGCTGGGAACCGAGTATTCAATTCTCTCTTTAGCTGCAAGAATACTGGGTCTTCTTCAGGTGTGGACGTGAGACCCGGTTCCTCAGTCGGCGGCTGGGGTGCCGTGACCATCTCTAGTCGGGCAACTGGGACAAAAGGCGTTGCGGCCTGGTCTGGTCTGGCCAGGACAGGAGGCGTTGCGGCCTGGTCTGGTCTGGCCGTGGATGTCGCTTCTGGTGTTGCATTGGGGATCGCACCGGACGTCGCATCAGACGTCGCATCGGGGATCGCATCGGGCATCGCATCAGGCATCGCACCGGACATTGGATTCGGCATCGCACCAGACATCGCATCCGGCATCGCACCAGACATCGCATTGGGCATCGCACCAGACATCACACCAGACGTCGCACTAGCCTCGGATGTTAATGCCGGTGGAATCAGCACAACAAGTGGACCAGTGGCAGTTGCAGACTCACTCAGATCCGTGCTTGAGACATCCCGTAGCATGGTCGCCACTGCTGACAATGCTCTAGCTGAGCGTGGGCGGTGCCTCCAAGCGAGCCTCACTGCACCAACAACCGCAGGTTCTTTATTGCCGTTATCATCTCTTTCTTCCAAGCGGCTATCTCTTGCCTGCTCCGCTCTTCCACACCATCGGCAATTTTTCCCAACTCTGTCTCCAACTCTTCTGCGGTCATGGGCCTGGTCCAACCCTGCTCTTCCTGGTCACCTCTTGCAGACGCCATGCTCTCTCTGTCGCTGCTCACCAGGTTGTGGTCACACCTCAGTCCTAGTTTCATTTCTTGTTGTTCTCCTCCCTTCGAACTGGGACGTCCCCACAGTCCAGAGACAGATCTGTCACCATCTTCCCTGGTCACTCTGTCAGAGCGCTCTTTCCATGCTGGGGCTACAACACCTCTTTGTGAGCGATTTTCCTTTGTTTTGCGCGGGCTGCAGCTTCCAACTTCGCGCACTTTTAACATCAACAAAATGTCGGCGGTCCAAATTTTCTGAACGGACCGCTAAGGCGCACTGTCACCTGTCTTAACAGGTCTAGTCCTTATCCTGTTCGTGACGCCAGAGAAGTGTGTCACCCACTGCTCCCAGGGACATTATCCATCTGCAGGGACGCCGCGGGGTCTCCACTTGTTGGTATTTCTGGCCACAGGTATGTCAGGTTTATTTACATGGGAGTCGTGACGCCACTCACGGTTTTGCGGTCAGGGTGATGGGGACCGCCACTGCAGGTTTAACGAGCGTCTGGGGCTGATGGATTCTGCAGTCGGGTGGTGTGGCCTCCCTTGAGTGAGGCTGGCCCCAGGGGCTCGGGTGTGTAGAACAACAGGTCCCAGAATAACTCAGTTTCAGTCCAAGATGTCTTTCAATTTGTTTACTCACTTTCAGATGTATTTGTGAGATAACCCGGGCGATGCTGAGATAAACCAGGTGGAACCAAGTATCCTTTAGGCTGGTCTAAGGGTAACCGTTAACTCGCCTTCCTAGCACTTCTCGTTTCGAATAACCCCTGACTTGAAGTACCGTGGGATTCATCCAGGAAAGTCAATGCTGCCTTTTCTCCCCTTTTTGGCTCGTTTGCTGGCAGCGTGGACCAAGGAAGATGGCTCCAGGCTTGATCCTCCTTATGGGCCCCCTCGTTGCTGCTGATGCTCGGACTCTACTTGGTTGGTGTGGGACTTGTGGTCCTCCCCACCGGCAGGTTTAGCAGACCAAATAAATGGATATCTACTCTAGGGACCTTTTCCCTGTGCATGCCTAGACACCAGGAGTTTCCGTACACGACCAGCTAACTTCCTCAGTGTCTTTCTGTCCAACTTCTGGTGACCGTTCTCCCCCCGCTAATGGCTACTTCACAGGTAGGGTCTAACTAGTGTGTCAGTGCGCCTGCTCACTCCTTTTCTCTGCGCTCTCCGCTTCAGACTGGCTAACTCCTCCTACTTTCCTGACAACCACTGTCACCTTAGCTTCCAGCTCTTCCCTAGCACCCCTAGATGAGATGTGGAGGAACGCCCCCTCTTGGGTCTCCCCAAGGGTCCCCTCTAGAGTGTGGGAGACCTGGTTGCTATGTGTCTGTACGTACACACCCTATTTCAGCCTTTGGATTTACCTGGAAGCCCTGCCCCAGCATGGGTGCAGTACTCTGTGGTGCTTGACCAGGTCAGGGGCGCCACACACACAATAGAAGCACTGGAGGTCGCAGGCAGACAGAAGACCAGGAAGCAAGTAGAAATAGCACCAGAGACTGCAGGCAGAAAAGAGACCAGGAAGCAGGTAGTGGAAGCACCAGAGGTCGAAGGCAATCAGGAAATTGCTGGAATAGAATCACTGGAGGATGCAGGAAGACAGGAGACTGGAAAGCAGGTAGTAGATGCACTGGTGGCCACAGACAGACAGGAATCAGGTAGGCATATGATCACATGGGAGCACGCAGGGCCACCCGCAAAGCCCGACTTGGAGCACATTTGAGTTCAGCAGACCAGGGTGAGATGAGCAAGGCCCTACAGAAATAATAATCCACAGATATAATAGCAATCTAGAGGTAAACTGCAATTTAATCATGTTTGGTTGTGCAACTGAAATATTAGCTACCGCAGGGAGGATATAAATTCATTTTCACCCAATGAATTTATATCCTCCCTACGGTCACCTGCTCCCTCTCCCAGTCATTGGGGTGGTGCAAGGGGCTGTTAGGCACCACTCACTAAACAGTGGCACTTTGATTGACAGCCTGCTCTGCAGTGTATGTGTCCAGTGTGTAGCTACAGAGCAGGCTGTTAAACTGTCAGGGAGCAAATTACAGCCCCCTACTGTAAACCGTGCACCGGGGTGGGCTCTTTAGGATACAGCGAAGTCACGAATCAGAAATAAACGGCCCAAAAACTAGATTAAGTAACAAAAATACTTTACTACAATTTGGATATGAATGCAATCAAACAGGGGAAGACACTCAGGAAAAAAAACACAAACACTCAGCAAAGAGGCTGAGACCCTTGTGCTACACAGCGTGGCACTTTACAATATGAGTCAACTACAATATATACACTATACATTACCTACAGGCATGACTGGATATTCCAACCGCCAACTACCTATTAATACCCTCAATCATGAAAACATTTGAGTGGGTATGAAATACAAGCCACCCGCGGTATAGCACAACAGTTTACAAACTTAAGATAAATTTACTCTAACCCCCAATTGACTAATCCCCTGTCCCAATATAAATATAGTGCACATTAATGGAGGATCACCTTCACCTCGAATGACCAAACAACTTACTATATACAATGACTGCTTGGCAAAGAGAATAAAAAAACTTAAATAAATAACACTTATATTGTTCAACACAAGCTTCCTCCTGGATGGGCTCAATTATGGCCTAAAGTCCGTGATAGGCCCTTGTAACATGCAGGTGTAAGAGAGTTCATTGTGGTGAACACAGAAGCCTCAATGGCGAAGAATTAGATGATGTAGTTGTGGAAACGATGGTCCTAAATGATGACTGTGCTGTAACTGCGGCCTGACAGTGTTACTATGCCTATCTAAACTAACTACAGGCCTTGACTCAGTCTTAAATATTCTGGCGCGAAACTGGTGTGAGGTGCGTGCACCCTTACCCGCTGCGATGGCGCATTGGGCCTTAGTTATCTTACCGACTCGGGTCTGCTCTGGACAATATGTCTGAAGTACACAGTCAGATGAGAGGCCTCTACAACAGCTGAGCAGTACTGCCGGTCACTGTGTCTTGTGTCCTTGGCAACGTCCTATCAACTTCACAAAAGCGCAAAAGCGTTCTTTCAGCAATCTTCTCCCATCTGGTAAGGATTCGGATACAGTCACGGTCAGCTCCACTCTGTCACAGCTCTGGTCAAGAATCAAGATGATAGATTTCTACTCGCAAATATTATCTGTTCCCTCTTCTGCACGTCCTCTGTCTCTGTATTCATTCACTGCCAACTACTTCCAAGATGGCCGCCGCTCTACTTCCGGTGATGTACATTTTTTATCTGCTTGTACTGTAGCTCCGCCCCCATCTGAGCTTCCTATTGCAGTCTTTCATCTGTGCTGAGAAACAGCGGCCTCTTGTGGCTGAATAATGACATTTTTGTATTTTATAAACTACTAGAAGGTGGTTCGATTCTAACGCATCGGGTATTCTAGAATTTATTGGGTAGTTGATGTATGATTTTTGTTATATATATAGATGTTGTGTGTAGTTGCCAAGTGTTTGTGTAGGGCGCTGTAAATGTTCTGGGTGTTGTCTGGGTGGGGGTGTGTGTGAGAGGGGTGTTGTTTGTGTGTTGCGTTGTGTGTGTTGCATTGTTTGTGGAGCGCTGTGTGTCTGTAGCGTTGTGTGTGTGTGGTGCTGTGTGTGTTGCGCGGTTTGTGTGTGTGTGTGTGTTGGAGGAGTAGTCCTGGGGGAGAGGAGTATAATAGGAGGAGTAGTCCTGGGGAGAGAGGAGGATAATAGGAGGAGTAGTCCTGGGAGTGAGGAGGATAATAGGAGGAGTAGTCCTGGGGGGGAGGAGGATAATAGGAGGACTAGTCCTGGGAGTGAGGAGGATAATAGGAGGAGTAGTCCTGGGGGAGTATAATAGGAGGAGTAGTCCTGGGGGGAGAGGAGTATAATAGGAGGAGTAGTCCTGGGGGGAGAGGAGTATAATAGGAGGAGTAGTCCTGGGGGGAGAGGAGTATAATAGGAGGAGTAGTCCTGGGGAGAGAGGAGGATAATAGGAGGAGTAGTCCTGGGGGGGAGGAGGATAATAGGAGGAGTGGTCCTGGGAGTGAGGAGGATAATAGGAGTAGTCCTGGGGGAGTATAATAGGAGGAGTAGTCCTGGGGAGAGAGGATTATAATAGGAGGAGTAGTCCTGGGGGGTGAGGAGGATAATAGGAGGAGTAGTCCTGGGGAGAGAGGAGGATAATAGGAGGAGTAGTCCTGGGGGGAGAGGAGTATAATAGGAGGAGTAGTCCTGGGGTGAGAGGAGTATAATAGGAGGAATAGTCCTGGGGGAGAGGAGTATAATAGGTGGAGTAGTCCTGGAGGGGAGGTGGAGGTGTCTAATAGGTGGAGTAGTCCTGGGGGGAGGTGTATAGGTGCCCAATGTGTATGGGGGGCGTGGTCGAGTGGCCACAGCGTGTGGGGGCGTGGCCGAGTGGCCAGAGCGTGTGGGGGGCATGGGCGAGCGGGCAGAGCGTGTGGGGGGCGTGGGCAAGCGGGCAGAGCGTGTGGGGGGCGTGGGCGAGTGGGCAGAGCGTGTGGGGGGCGTGGCCGAGCGAGCAGAGCGTGTGGGGGGGTGTGGGCGAGCGGGCAGAGCATGTGGGGGGCGTGGCCAAGTGGGCAGAGCGTGTGGGGGGAGTGGCTGAGCAGGCAGAGCATGTGGGGGGCGTGGCCGAGCGGGCAGAGCGTGGGGGGCATGGCCAAGCGGGCAGAGTGTGTGGGGGGCGTGGCCGAGCGGGCAAAGCGGTTTCCATAGTTACCTGATATGTAGCATGGTTACCAGCGTATGGCGGCAACCCAGCTGACACATACCCTCGCGTTGCTGGGGTTGCCGGCGTACGCTGGTGTGGGCTCCCGGTGGTGCAGCACTCACCTGGGGGTCGGGGCCAGCCGACACATACCCTCGCGTTGCTGGGGTGGTCGGCGGGGCTCCGTGTTGGTTCGGGGAATGCGTGCGTGCAGGGGGCGGGGCCTGGCCAAGCGGCCAATCCATTGCGGGGGCGGGGCCAGGCCGAGGCGAGCGGTCAATCCGTGTGTGGGGGGGGGCGGGGCCAGACCGAGCCCAGCGGCCAATCCAACGGTTGTCACTGTAACGACACAATTTTGGAGCAAGACAGAATAAGGCAATTATATATATATAGATATATCACATCATTATCATTAGCAGGTGGTAAAGCAGGTGGTAAAGTTACATACAATAATTACTGTTCACATTTATGCAACACAAATATATACATCTAAACCATGCTTGTGAGGTGATACAGGGGCTTGCCATGCACATCTTTAACCAGGTACATATTACTGGCCATGAACAATGGGAGCTGTTTCACCATCTCACACTACACCACCCTAATGAATGCTTGTAGGGAGAATTTACCTTAATTTTGCCCTGTAGCCATTTTTTCCAGTAAGCCAAACAAATATTATTAAAAGGCCATTTAAAACATCAAAAAAAATCCCATTTGAGTGGGCAGGGCACCACCTGTATATTGATTGACTGCTAACCAAAATAAGAGTAAATCAAATACAATAAAAAAGACAACAACATAAGACACAATCATAAGGTCGGTTGCATTTCCTACATTTTAACAAATATGAATCTTTATTATAAAGCAAACACAAAATCCTAGACAAAACATTTCGCCAGAATCAGTTTACTGACCCTAAATTATCATTGAAATAAAAGCCATATGACCGGCATGATAACCAATAGAACCATGTAAATCTAATGAATATCTGAAATAGGTATAAATAGACAGTACCCCTAAAGTGAGAACAGTATTCAGTTATTAAAAAGCACAATACACTTGTACAGATATTATAATGATGATACAGTATCTAAAGAATATAAATTAGTGACATGTGCAATAAAGGCCATGTGCATAGTCACCTAGGTACATTGGCTCATAGAGAAATAATGGGAATCAGGACCCTAGACGTTTCGCCAAAGGTGGTGGCTTCCTCAGAGGTAAGGAAGAATGCTTATTGACTAGCCTTGTGCCATACATTTGTAAAACATTGAATAAATTAACGTCTACTCTAAAATAACTAATATCAATAAGCAAATATTATGCTACTCCAAAATGAACACAATGCCTAAATACCGTGTTTCCCCGAAAGTAAGGCCCTGTCTTACATTAATTTTACCCCCAAAAGTCCCACCCTGCCTTACTTTCGGGGGAGGCCTTACATTGGAAAAAAAAAATAACAATTCCCCCCTCCCCCCTCCCCCCTGCAGCCTCCCCATTGTTTGAGAGTCCGACATCCACCCCATCCTCCCCCCTGCAGCCTCCCAATTGTTTGAGAGTCCGACATCCACCCCATCCTCCCCCCTGCAGCCTCCCCATTGTTTGAGAGTCCGGCATCCACCCCATCCTCCCCCCTGCAGCCTCCCCATTGTTTGAGAGTCCGGCATCCACCCCATCCTCCCCCCTGCAGCCTCCCCATACAGTGGTTCTGCCCCCCACTCTGCCACCACACACACACTGACACATACGGTACCGGTACAGCCCCACACGGCACCCACACACATATCGTACCGGTACCGTACACACACACACACACACACACACTGACACATACAGCCCCATACGGCACCCGTACACATACCGTACACACACAGAGAGTTTCGGAACTTACCGTTACTTTCCTTCTGCCGGGGACGCCGGGGACGCTGGACCAATGGGAGCGAGCCTGCAGGCGGTGACGTCGCGGCTGATTCGGCCAATCAGCTGCGAGCCGGCTGACTGGCCAATCACAGCTCGAGCTGATGGCCAGCAGGGAGCCTGTGACGAACAGGCTGATCGGCCAATCAGCATCAAGCAGGAAGAGCGTTGACCCGGGACGCGCCGCAGGCCGGCGAGATTGTGGGGGCCATTCACCGCAGGAGGCCTTACATTACGCCGCGACCACCACCCATAGGCGGCCTTACATTCCCCGGGCCCCCCCGCTACCCTGCCTTACAATCGGGGGGTGCCCTACATTGGCGGACCCCCCCGAAACCCCCACCCTGCCTTACTTTCGGGGGGGTCCTACTTTCGGGGAAACACGGTATATGTTCTAATCCAAAATAGCTACGATTATTGAGTGCATTTTCATCTACTCCAAAATGGCCGATTATCAGGCATGATAATCTTGGTTTTCCAAAATGACGGGATTTATAATCATTCATTGCTCCACCTAAAATAGCCAAAATCTCTATATACAGTTAGGTCCAGAAATATTTGGACAGTGACACAATTTTCGCGAGTTGGGCTCTGCATGCCACCACATTGGATTTGAAATGAAATCTCTACAACAGAATTCAAGTGCAGATTGTAACGTTTAATTTGAAGGTTTGAACAAAAATATCTGATAGAAATTGTAGGAATTGTGCACATTTCTTTACAAACACTCCACATTTTAGGAGGTCAAAAGTAATTGGACAAATAAACCAAACCCAAACAAAATATTTTTATTTTCAATATTTTGTTGCGAATCCTTTGGAGGCAATCACTGCCTTAAGTCTGGAACCCATGGACATCACCAAACGCTGGGTTTCCTCCTTCTTAATGCTTTGCCAGGCCTTTACAGCCGCAGCCTTCAGGTCTTGCTTGTTTGTGGGTCTTTCCGTCTTAAGTCTGGATTTGAGCAAGTGAAATGCATGCTCAATTGGGTTAAGATCTGGTGATTGACTTGGCCATTGCAGAATGTTCCACTTTTTTGCACTCATGAACTCCTGGGTAGCTTTGGATGTATGCTTGGGGTCATTGTCCATCTGTACTATGAAGCGCCGTCCGATCAACTTTGCGGCATTTGGCTGAATCTGGGCTGAAAGTATATCCCGGAACACTTCAGAATTCATCCGGCTACTCTTGTCTGCTGTTATGTCATCAATAAACACAAGTGACCCAGTGCCATTGAAAGCCATGCATGCCCATGCCATCACGTTGCCTCCGCCATGTTTTACAGAGGATGTGGTCTGCCTTGGATCATGTGCCGTTCCCTTTCTTCTCCAAACTTTTTTCTTCCCATCATTCTGGTACAGGTTGATCTTTGTCTCATCTGTCCATAGAATACTTTTCCAGAACTGAGCTGGCTTCATGAGGTGTTTTTCAGCAAATTTAACTCTGGCCTGTCTATTTTTGGAATTGATGAATGGTTTGCATCTAGATGTGAACCCTTTGTATTTACTTTCATGGAGTCTTCTCTTTACTGTTGACTTAGAGACAGATACACCTACTTCACTGAGAGTGTTCTGGACTTCAGTTGATGTTGTGAACGGGTTCTTCTTCACCAAAGAAAGTATGCGGCGATCATCCACCACTGTTGTCATCCGTGAACGCCCAGGCCTTTTTGAGTTCCCAAGCTCACCAGTCAATTCCTTTTTTCTCAGAATGTACCCGACTGTTGATTTTGCTACTCCAAGCATGTCTGCTATCTCTCTGATGGATTTTTTCTTTTTTTTCAGCCTCAGGATGTTCTGCTTCACCTCAATTGAGAGTTCCTTAGACCGCATGTTGTCTGGTCACAGCAACAGCTTCCAAATGCAAAACCACACACCTGTAATCAACCCCAGACCTTTTAACTACTTCATTGATTACAGGTTAACGAGGGAGACGCCTTCAGAGTTAATTGCAGCCCTTAGAGTCCCTTGTCCAATTACTTTTGGTCCCTTGAAAAAGAGGAGGCTATGCATTACAGAGCTATGATTCCTAAACCCTTTCTCCGATTTGGATGTGAAAACTCTCATATTGCAGCTGGGAGTGTGCACTTTCAGCCCATATTATATATATAATTGTATTTCTGAACATGTTTTTGTAAACAGCTAAAATAACAAAACTTGTGTCACTGTCCAAATATTTCTGGCCCTGACTGTATCTATATATATAATTGCCTTATTCTGTCTGTCTGTCTTGCTCCAAAATTGTGTCACCGTGACAGTGTCGTTACAGTGACAACTGTTGGATTGGCCGCTGGGCTAGGCCTGGCCCCACTCCCCCACGGATTGGCCGCTCGCCTCGGCCTGGCCCCGCCCCCCGCATGGACTAGCCGCTCGCCCCGGCCCTCCGCACGCATCGCCCGCTCCAGCGTACACCGGCTCCCGGTACACATGTGCAGGGAGCCGGCATACACTGACGCCTCGCCCCCGCCTCACGTTGGCACACTCGGCCCCACCCCCGGCCGACATAACCTTGTGATGCTGGGATCGTGACGGAGCCGGTGTACGCTAGTAACCATGATACACATCGCGTAACTATAGGAAGCGCTTCCCTTAGTTACCCGATGTGTATCATGGTTACCAGCATACACCGGCTCCCGGTACACATGTGCAGGGAGCCGGCATACGCTGACGCCTCGCCCGCTCAGCCCCGCTCCAGCGTACACCGGCTCCCGGTACACATGTGCAGGGAGCCGGCATACGCTGACGCCTCGCCCGCTCGCCCTTGGCACACTCGGCCCCACCCCCAGCGGACATAACCTTGCGATGCTGGGATCGTGACGGAGCCGGTGTACGCTGGTAACCATGATACACATCGCGTAACTATAGCAAGCGCTTCCCTTAGTTACCCGATGTGTATCATGGTTACCAGCGTACACCGCCTCCCGGTACACATGTGCAGGGAGCCGGCATACGCTGACGCCTCGCCCGCTCAGCCCCGCCCCCGGAACACATTGCCACGCTCGGACCCGCCCCCGGCGGCCCCAGAATGGGGGATGGAGCACGATGGGGGGTGTGCAGCATGGAGGATGGAGCACGATGGGGGGTGCGCAGCATGGGAGATGTAGCACGATGGGGGGTGCGCAGCATGGGGATGGAGCACTATGGGGGTGCGCAGCATGGGGGATGGAGCACGATGAGGCTTGCGCAGCATGGGGGATGGAGCCCGATGAGGGGTGCGCAGCATGGGAGATGGAGCACGATGGGGGGTGCGCAGCATGGAGGATGGAGCACAATGGGGGGTGTGCAACATGGAGGATGGAGCATGATGGGGGGTGTGCAGCATGGGGGATGGAGCACGATGGGGGGTGCACAGCATGGGGGATGGAGCACTATGGGGGTGCGCAGCATGGGGGATGGAGCACGATGGGGGGTGCGCAGCAAGTCAGATGGAGCACGATGGGGGGTGCGCAGCATGGGGGATGGAGCACGATGGGGGGTGCGCAGCATGGGGGATGGAGTACAATAGGGGGTGCGCAGCATGGGGGATGGAGCACGATGAGGGGTGAGCACTATGGGGGATGGAGCACAATGGGGGGTGCGCACCATGGGGGATGGAGCACGATAAGGGGTGCGCAGCATGGGGGATGGAGCACGATGGGGGGTGCGCAGCATGGAGGATGGAGCACAATGGGGGGTGCGCAGCATGGGGGATGGAGCACGATGGGGGGTGCGCAGCATGGGGGATGGAGCACGATGGGGGGTGTGCAGCATGGGGGATGGAGTACAATAGGGGGTGCGCAGCATGGGGGATGGAGCACGATGGGGGTGCGCAGCATGGGGGGATGGAACACGATGGGAGGTGCGCAGCATGGGGGATGGAGCACGATGAGGGGTGCGCAGCATGGGGGATGGAGCACGATGAGGGGTGCACACCTCCCCCCAAAACACACATACACACACATCGCCACACGCGCACCGCACAACACACCACACACACACTGGGAACCACAAACACCACCCTACACAGACACCCACACACAGACAACGCCGCACACACACAACACCCAACACACAAACACCGCGGCATACATAAATATACACACATACCGCGCAACACACACACTGCACAAAACATACCTCCCCCCAAAACACACACACGCACTCCACACCCTCACAAACCGCGCAACACACACAGCACCACACACACAGAACGCTGCAGACACACAGCGCTCCACAAACAACGCAACACACACAACGCAACACACATACAACACCGCTCTCACACACCCCACACCCAAAACATTTACAGCGCCCTACACAAACACTGGCAACTACACGCAACATCTATATTATATAACAAAAATCATACATTAACTACACAATATGTAAATTCTAGAATACCCGATGCGTTAGAATCGGGCCACCCTCTAGTATATATATATATATATATATATATATATTTATTTATTTTTTTTTTCTTCCACTCCAAAATGTCTGCAATGAATAAATCTGTGATGTTCTACTCAAAAAATGTTGAGCTTATCAGACATATGTTGCTCTGCTCTAAGATCGCAGCAATACATAAACATATATAGTACTGCTCCAAAATGGCTGATGATGTATACGTTGTTGTATTCAAAAACAGCCACAAAAATTGCACTAAACATTAAGATTAGACACGAATTATCTATGGCAAAAGTGGCCACATATGTGATAATAGGACTAATGGACATACGAGATTAAGGGCACACCTGGTGAAGTGGATTCTTTAATTTGTAGGTTTCAGTGAGCAACACAGGCCCAAGGTGATGGTGTAGCAGACTGGGCCTTGATGGTTGAATAGTGGTTCAGTGAGGTCCAGGACAACAGGGGTATGCAACACATCAGACAAAAAAAGGGGAGCAGGTAGCACAAATAAAGCAGTGGAAAGTGTACAGCTACACACAAGAGATCTTACTGTATAGGAAACTGATATATTCCAGCAGGAAAGCAGTTAATCACAGGACTACTAATTGGTGTCTTATAGCAGGGTAATGGTTAATAGCAGTGACTTATGCAAAATGGGACTTGTAGCAAAGGAAATAGATATCCACAGAAAAGCAGCAAAGTATAGTCAACAGGCTTTATTATTTTTCCTGGGAGAAACATGTGGAATCAAAAGAGGTTATCCAAATAGTGGACAACACCTTTAAGGCGGTTAAACTTTTGTAAAAAAATAAATCAACAAAAAGATTGCAAGTGGCAAAAATTAGAATACATTCTATATATTTCTGATTAGGGCATGTGTGCCAGAGGGGGCACCTGCTCAGACATGAACATTTCATTAATTCTTTCATACCAGAAGACATATTATTACATGCTAAGTCTAGCCATGTATGGAGCCGCCTCAGGAGATGAGTCCACACCATCCCCATCAGACACCAGATTTGCATTTTCCAGCTCCTCACGTGGATTAAAAAGTAAAAGTGAAAAAATAAAAAATCTTTTAAATATATATGTACACACACACACACAGTATATTATATATATATATATATATATATATATATACACACACACATACATGCATACGTACACATATACACACACACACACACTCAAAACACACACACACACGTGACGCCCCTGAGGCTTCAGTCACCACAAAGTATTGCAGCTCACTTAAGATGCAGTATTCACCTCAAGGTAAGGAGGGGGTTAATCACTGCTGTTACACAGTTACACTTTACATACAGAACAGGAGTCTTTTCTCTGGGGAACTGGATTAGAGTAGGCAGGGTGTTGGCCATCACGAAGCTCGGGAATGTCTGGGTCACTAGGACAGCCTAGCCTCCTGGGGGGTGGGTTCCACTTGGGGTAGAAGTAGGAGCAAACTCACACAATCACCAGACAGTCTACCCGGGGCATCAGTTCTGGGACACGACACCAGCACCACTTGCTTCTCTTCACAGGACCTGTGGCTTGGAGCGGAGCACTTAGCCCAGGTTCCTCCCGGCAGGAAGGGCAACTTTTAGAAAGGACTTTCTTCTTCTATCAAACACGGTCGATTTTTAACTTATCCGATTTCGACGGGGCCCATAACAGCGGGTGACCAGTACTACCCGGTCGAGCGACACGAACTGTGTGTAAAGACACCTGGAACCGCAGCACTGACTTGGACTCTTATTACTGGTGCCGTTGCCCCGCGCCTCGGCGCCAAAGACCCTCACCATCACTACTGCCCTCATTAACCTCCCTGGGGCCCGCTCCACCTGTGGGGAGCAACACCATCTCTGGCTGCTACTACCATCCGTCCCGGAGGACAGCGACAGCAGCAGTGGCTAATCCATGGCCGCATACCATAGGTGGCGTCACGACATTTATCCTACTACTACTCCCATGATCATCCCTTTCTATTGGTGTACACCTCGGGGCACGAAGCCGGGCAGGCCACCGCGACATCCCAGATCATCACACCAGCCCGGTGACAAGTAACTCAGGTACGAGATTCCCCGTGCCTGAATCCCCCTGCCCCCTGGGTGCTACATACACATACACACACTAATATATTTCGAAACATTCCTCTTCCCTCATTAAATATAAAATAGAAAAACATATTTGAGAAGTCTGTGTTTTGCAAAGGTTCGATCTAGCAAAACATAACATTTATTACCTGTATGGCAATCACCTTAAAGGCAAAAAAAAAAATAAAAATAAAAATTAAATACTAGAATTGCGTTTTACAATTTCTTACGGAATGCAATAGAAAGTGATTAAAAAATTGCCCCCAAAATTCTGTAAAAAACGAAAACACAAAGCTTCATGCTTGTCCATCAACAAGAAAAATAAAAAAACCCCAAACTTTCTGGGTCTTAGAAAATGTCGACACAAAATTCTATATACAGTATATATATAG
Source organism: Anomaloglossus baeobatrachus (assembly GCF_048569485.1). NCBI lineage: Eukaryota > Metazoa > Chordata > Amphibia > Anura > Aromobatidae > Anomaloglossus > Anomaloglossus baeobatrachus. The sequence continues at coordinate 165,243,231 of NC_134362.1, forward strand.
TACAGACCAAAAGTTTGGATACACCTTCTCATCTCTAGAATAACTATTAAGATGAGACTTTGTGCAGCAGGCCTTCATGGTAAAATAGCTGCTAGGAAACCACTGCTAAGGACAGACACAACAAGCAGAAGAGACTTGTTTGGGCTAAAGAACACAAGGAATGGACATTAGACCAGTGGAAATCTGTGCTTTGGTCTGATGAGTCCAAATTTGAGATCTTTGGATCCAACCACCATGTCTTTGTGCGACGCAGAAAAGGTGAATGGATGGACTCTACATGGCTGGTTGGCTTTGGTCTGATGAGTCCAAATTTGAGACCTTTGGATCCAACCATCGTGTCTTTGTAGAAAAGGTGAATGGATGGACTCTACATGGCTGGTTGGCTTTGGTCTGATGAGTCCAAATTTGAGACCTTTGGAGCCAACCATCGTGTCTTTGAAGAAAAGGTGAACGGATGGACTCTACATGCCTGGTTCCCACCGTGAAGCATGGAGGAGGAGGTGTGATGGTGTGGGGGTGCTTTGCTGGTGACACTGTTGGGGATTTGTTCAAAATTGAAGGCATACTAAACCAGCATGACTACCGCAGCATCTTGCAGCGGCATGCTATTCCATCCGGTTTGCGTTTAGTTGGACCATCATTTATTTTTCAACAGGACAATGACCCCAAACACACCTCCAGGCTGTGTAAGGGCTAATTGACTAAGAAGGAGAGTGATGGGGTGCTACGCCAGATGACCTGGTCTCCATTGTCACCAGACCTGAACCCAATCGAGATGGTTTGTGGTGAGTTGGACCGCAGAGTGAAGGCAAAAGGGCCAACAGGTGCTAAGCATGTCTGAGAACTCCTTCAAGACTGTTGGAAGACCATTTCCGGTGACTACCTCTTGAAGCTCATCAAGAGAATGAATAAAGAGAAAAAATAAAGATACCCTTTGAATGAGAAGGTGTCTCCAAACTTTTGGTCTGTACTAATATATATATATATATATATATATATATATATATATATATATATATATATATATATATATATATTATAAAAAAAGTATGCATATTTTTTCTTGTTTTCTTTTTACAAATTACTAATTTTTTTTCATGAAAAAACAAACATTTATGTACAAAAGTTTTATACCACGGTAATTGTACAAATCTGGAAAGTTATTTTGGTAGATCATTTTTACTGACCAAAGAACATCATAAAAAAGGCTGAATTGTGTTTATTTTGCAATTTCATTGCACTTGGAAATTCTTTTTCCCGCACCTCGTATGGCAAAATGAATGTTTTTGTTCAAAACAAAAACTTGTACAGCTAAAAAGAGAGTGGTCCGGCTTCCGTTTCGAAAGGGGTTGTAATCATTTTTCCTGTAGGTCTACCAGACTTTAGGAAGACTACAGAAGGTAAGTGCCAAAACTTTTCATGGAACTTTTTTCTTCCAGTCTTTTTTATACATTAGAATCTTTGCGATTGTCTGGTATATTCCATAGAAAAAAATCTAGGAAGCAGTGTTTCCACTAAGGCCACCAAAAAGCAGAAACTTGTCCATCTGTCCCGTCAGCTCTGTGGCTTCTCACATTTATGCTGGATTTCTTGGATGTGTATAGATGACATTTCTTGGGCATAAGCTGTCCCAAAACATTTTAGAAGCTTCTTCACCCTTTTCAGAGCAGGTTTCTAGACATCTCCGTATTCTGTCCCTTAACGTCCTCTCTGCATTTATATGTTCATAGTCATCTCGGAAGAGCACATCTTTGGACATCATGGTATCTATGAGGTTGTTGAGATGTCCTTCAGTCACTCGATTGAGAATTGCCTCCCTATTCATTTTTAAGGTCTCGACGTAAGTTCTCCTGGAGACTAGATGTGGTTTGGAATTGGAAGCACAATCTGAAATACAAACAATGGGTATAGTGACAAACTATCACAAACCTGGCTATATGAAGATTAAATAAACGTTATAAATAATTCCAAGTTATGTCTTTAATACTATATTATTATAGTCCAGTTCATTAATACTTGCTAATCAGTTATTCATGAAAGTTATGGAGTATGAAGGACACATCCCAGACTTTCAGTTCAAGTTAGCAAACCTCCTGGAAAGCAGGTCTTCAAGACATTTGGCCATATGTGATACTGAGATGCTTCACCAACTGAACCCTGGTGTCCAAAGGGAAGGAATTGGGCCATTGATGGGGGGGGGGGGGTGTTTAAATGGGATATGACAGATTTTCGGGGTACTCCAGAATCTGTTACAGGACCTCTCTGTATACCCCTGAATTTACAATAATCTACAGATAGACTCATAAAATGATAAAAGGGGCTGTGCATAGCTTTTACATTGATGGCCTATACTTAAGATAGGTCATCAATATCTGATCTCGGCAATCAGCTGTTCCCAGTGCTTGTTGCAGACCAAAGTGCTTAATTTTGAGGCTGCACAACGGTATAATTACCGTGGATGGATACTACACATCATCCTCCAATGCGAATTCACAACTGAGCCAACACCAGAAACAGCTGGTTGACGGGGGTGATGAATGTTACACCCCATGACCTATCCTATTGACAGACCATCAATTTAAAAGTCCCAGAAACCAAGCTTCAAAAAAGAATAAATGTATTCATTCTCCACCCACCCAGGCTGACAGCTGCAGTTTGTATCAGTTTGTATAGAGTAGTGTGAGAACTCAGCAGGGAGGAGGGACACTGAGGAGCTGTTGAACAGACTAGGTAGGCGGAGATTAGGCTTAAACTTTCAAAAATCATTATACAACCATTATAATATGGATTTTCATAGTACGAACAGCCGCCTTATTAAGTCCAACAGATCTTCTTAATGACGTGTGATGCCCTGGCGCCGCCAGGTGGTCACACACAAGTAGACCCCCACATTACACCTTCCCTCACAGGGTTACACCGAGCCGACAAAACCCTAGTCACCCCCCCCAGGGTAGGATAAGCACACCAGTGGGCGGGACCAGGCGGAAGGAAAATGCCCACCTAGGGGTCTAGAGAACCCGGGGCGAGAAAAGAAGTGGCTGAAATTGAAGTTGAGGAGGAGTGGAGTGCTGAGCAGGATAGAGGAGAGGAGAGGAGAAAGTGAAGTCAAGTGGAAGCCAGAGAGGAAAGGCGTTGGGGTTGGAGCCCCGGCGTGCTGGCTAGGTGGCAGACGGTGGTCCGTGTCTGTCAGGAGACGGCAAGATGGCTGCCGGAGATCCGAGGTGGACCGGGATAGGGTAGGAGCCTGCCGGTACCGACACCGGAGAACCGACCCGGAAACCGTGCAGAGGGGGTACCTGGACCCTGAAGCAAGGACTGGAACCAACGGCTTTGTTAATTTACCAGTTGAGGACAGGATTATAGGTCCTGTCCCACCCAAAGTCCCAAAAGAGCAGACCAGCAGCCCACCGCGGGGGATAGGGCTTCCGCCAGGGCCCCTTTAGATCCCACGGGTCAGCATCTGCGAGCAAGGCTCCCACCCGTAGTTCTGGGAGCGGACTCCCGTGTTCCACACCGGGAAGTCCAAGGAGAACTAAAAACCATGCAGAGGAAAGTGACACAGACCATCACCCCAGGTGAGGGACCAGAATACATCCGGCCGCGGCGGCTGGCCACTGGCACCTTGGTTTACCGCTGGACTTGTGTGATTTCTTTGACCGTGAGTACGCCAACATCCCTCAGTCTGACCGGGCGCGCCGGCCCCTGCAGCCACTATCCTCAGCACGGCGACACTGGGCCCCGGGGCATCCACCCCTACCCACAGAGGGTTAAAACAACTAGCTGCCATCCCAACACCCCGGGTGCTTCCTAATAGCAGCGGTGGCACCCCATCTTACCACACGCCGTGGGTGGCGTCACGGACAATATAGAAAATTCCACATACAACCAATCCCCCTTTTTATTTGAAGTATCCGCGAGACCCCCAAGTCCGGAGATTCCTCGAGCCACACCGCGGATCCGGATCCGAGCAGCGCGGCTGCCGGTGTGGGGGTGGCACAAATGTATTAATTTTGTTTTGAGAAATCTTGTGACAGAGCAGGGGAATAGACCAACTTATATTGACGATAACTCAAGTATATGCCATTTCCAATTTGGAGGCCATGTGTACAGGTTAAGAAAATGATGGAAAACCTATTTATTGTCATTTTTATCTGTATTTTGTATTTAACCCCTTCTCTTGTACAGTATCATAAAATCAATGGTGCTCTATAAATACAATAATAATAATACTAATAATATGCTTAAAAAACCCAAAACATAATAACTTTGTTAAAATTCTGCTTCACGAACGCTATATTCCTACCTGCTGCGTTCCTGTGCAACCCATAATTCCTTGCTGCCCTTGGATCAGGACATGTGGTCGGTATGGGAATGTTGGTTTTGATACTTGATACCGGCAGGCTGGCTGAGGAGACAGAAAGGCAGAGGCTACTTGTAAATCCATTGGACAACTTTGCGGATAATCAAAGATTTGTAATAAACTGCGGAACTGTTAAGAAGAAGTATTCACATGTGGCGAGTGTGCTGTGGAATTTATGTCCAGATATGGCATAAAGGGAACCTGTCACATCCAAATAAAAGCTATTTATCTGCAGTTATAGGTCTAATCTGCAGGTAAAAACTATTGAAACCATGCCTGGCTGTCGTATTGAAGCAGCGTTTACAGGGAGAAAATTAAGTTAAATCCTCCCTGCAGCTGCTTGCTACTAGTCGTTGGGGCGGTGCAGGGAGCGGTTACAGCTCACTACACCATGAACATGGCTGTAATATCTCCCCTGTACTCTGATTGAATGCTGTCATGCTAGGTACATGGAAGTACCAAGCGAACGGCGAAAGGGAAGGGAAAGGAAACCCTGTGCAAGGGAAGGGGAGATGGTGAGCCCTAACCAAGCCAACCACTGGCGCCTGGCTTCCCTGCCCACCCTAGATAGATTCCATACCCATATGCCAAGCAGGATATCTGGCCCTGGCTGACCCTAGACCTGGGTTCTAGCTATGGAATGGGTGGGATGAGCACTTAGTCAACCCCAGTAAGCACTAAAGAAAAAACAGGGAGCCCACACAGGGGAAAGCACATGAACAACTTATCTCCAGATGACTCCAGGAGAAGTTCAGCAAAGAACAGCAAAGTTTCTGCATATAAGTGCAAGCTGACTGCTTGTATCCAGAGCTTGTAAAGGTTTTAACTCTATCACCAGCACAGATCCAGGGGGAAAGAGTATTTAAGCACAAAAAAGTAAGTGCTGATGATTAATAGCTGAAAGGTGAGGAACTCTGCAGGGTCCTAAAGGGAGAGGCATTAACCACAAGCAGAGACTGTGAGGGAGCAGTTTGTGCAGCCTTCTACAGCCGGACACCACAGGACTGTCTGTCAAGCATGACACACCCATGACTAAATCCTGATGTTATAATAGTGATTGTAATCACTCCCTGCACCACCCCAGTGACTGAAAGTGAGCAGCTGCATGG